>NC_088383.1:9195000-9495000 GCF_037993035.2 Macaca fascicularis
AAGTATGTGTGGGACCTGCCACTGGAGAGCTGTTCATTTGGAAATTCTAGGTCAGGGGATCAATTTCTTGGTGTTTATTTCTGAGTCCTGCAAATTTATTTATTTACATTTATTTATTTATTTGCGACAGGGTCTCGTTCTGTCACACAACTGGGGTGCATTGGTGCAATCATAGCTCACTGCATCCTCAAACTCCTGGGCTCAAGCAATCCTCTTGCCTCAGCTTGCTGAATAGCTGAGATTACAGGTGCATGCCACCACACCTGGCTAATTTAATTTTTTTTTTTTTTTTGTAGAGATGGGGATATTGCTATGTTGCCCAGGCTGATCTCAAACTTCTGGGCTCAAGCAATCCTCCTATCTTGGCCTCCCAAAGCATTGGGATTACAGGTATGAGCCATCACATCTGGCCAAATCCTCCAAATTTAAATTGAGGATACTGGTTGGGATGATTCTTTCCTATCAAGCAGAACCTCTATTATTTATGTGGAATTCTAGAAATGTTTCTAAGGTGATCAAAAAAGAATCAATGAAGGGAAAGAGGAAATGCAACATTTAAGGACATTTTAACATGATCATCTTTACAGTACTTTCATCTAAATGTTTCAGTCATGTTATCAAGGTCACAAAACATTCTATAGGATGTTTTTAAATAGAAATTTAAAAACTGCTATTATTTAGAATCCATGGATTCATAAATTTAAAGAGCAATGATGTTGTTACAATAGTTTTCTGATTCTTGAATATGTTATAATCATTTATTTAAGCCTTTATAAGTTTTTTTTTAATCCCACTGGAGCTTTTTATGTGAATCAAAAAATTAAACAAAATTTTACACTTTTTTTCCCAAGAATGTTCTTGCATTAGATTTATTCTTAAGTATTTCATTTTTTGTGCTATTATAAATAGTATCTTAAAAAATTAGAATTTCCTAATTGGTATAAAGAAATATCCTTGCTGGGCTTTGGTATCAATGTTATACTGAGCTCACAAAATGAGTTTGGAAATGTTCCCTCTTCCGTTTTCTTGCAGAGTTCAAGTAGATAGGTGTTATTTCTTTATTTCACGTGGTGCTATCTGGGCCTGGTGTTTTCTTTGCAGGAAGACCTTAAATTATGATCTGTTTCTGTAACAGAACCATTCACATTTTCTGTTTCCTTTTTGTCTGTTTAGGTAAATTTTATTTCTCTAGGAATTTGTCTCTTTTATGTACATTTTCAAATTTGTTGGCAGAAAATTGTTCCTGATCTCTTCTGATCCTTTCAGTCTGCAGAATTTGTAGTGATATTCCCTATTTTTTTTTTCTTCTTTTTCTCTTGTTCACTTTTGCAGGATTGTATTAAATTTATTGTTGTTTTTTGAAAGAACTTACTTTTGGTTTTGTTAATCCTTTCTGTTATCCGCTTGTTTCCATTTCATAATTCTCCTCTTTTATCTTTATTTTATGTTATCTTAATTGTATTTGTTTTTCTTCTTCTAACTTCTTGAGGTCATTAAATAGGCATTGAACTTTCGGTCTTCTTTTCTAATTTTTAAATTTGAATTTATAAATTTTCTATAGGCATTAGTTTGGGCTTTATCCCAATCTATAGCATTTTCTGTTTTCTTTTTATTTCTTTTTTTGGTATGTTATTGTGTATAATATACACACATACAATACAGGTAAAGTATGCACAGAATCGTTTTTTTGAAAAGAGTCATACAGAAAGTTGAGAAGTTGAAAATAAAATTTTCCTCTATTCCCTTCTCCAGTCTTTCACTTGAAGTGATTATTGCTCTTTTGTTTTCCCCAGCTTTATTGAGGTATAACTGGCAAATAAATTGTATATATCTAAGGTACACAATACGATAATTTGATGCTTACGCACCTTGATGTGATTACCAAAATCAAGTTAGTTAACACGTCAACCATTTCACATAGTTACCACTTTTGTGTATTTGTTGAGAACATTTAAGGTCTACTTTCTTAGCAGATTTTAAGTATACAATACAGTATTATAACTGTAGCCACCATATCCAGATCCCCAGAGCTTATTCATCTTACAGTGGAAAGTTTGTACCTCTAACCAACAGTTTCTTGTTTCCTCCACATCCCACTTCCCAGTTCCTGGTAATCATCGCTCCACTCTGCTTCTGTGCGTTCGACATTATTTAATTATTTATTTGAGACAGAGTCTCTCTCTGTTGCCCAGGCTGGAGTGCAGTGGTGCCATCTCGGTTCACCGCAACCACTGCCTCTGGGGTCAAGCGATTCTCCTGCCTCAGCCTCCCAAGTAGCTGGTACTACAGCTGTAAACCACCACACCCAGCCAACTTCAACATTGTTAGATTCCACATGTAACTGAGAGTATGTGGTATTTGAGTGTTTGCCTTTCTGTGCCTAGCTTATTTCAATTAGCATAATGTCCTCAGTTTCGCCCTTGTTGTTGCAAAGGGCAGGGTTTCTTTCTTTTTTATGACTGAATAACATTCCATTGTGTATCTACACCGCATTTCATTTATCCAGTCATTGACACTTTGGTTGTTTCCATGTCTTGGCTCTCATGAAGAATGCTGCAGTGAACCTAGGAGTGTAGATATCTCTTCAAGTTACTTATATATATATATATATCAGTATATATATATATCAGTATATATATATATTGTATATACTGTGTGTATATATATACAGTATATATGTGTATATATATACAGTGTGTGTGTATATATATATACTGCATCCATGTCCCTACAAAGGACACGAACTCATCCTTTATGTTCTAGTGTGTGTGTGTATATATATATACTGTGTGTGTATATATATATAAATTACTGTCTTCCATAATTGCTGTACCAATGTACATGTCCACCCACAGTGTACCAGGGTTTCCTTTCTTCCACATCCTCACCAGCACTTGTCTCCTGTCCTTTTGATAACAGCCATTCTAATAGGTGTAAGATGATATCCCATTGTGGTATTGATTTGCAATTCTGCAATTATTAGTGATGTTGAGCACTGTACCTGTTGGCCATTTTGATGTCTTCTCAGAAAAAATGTCTATAGAGATACTTTACCAATTTTAAAATTAGATTATTTTGTGGTTTTTGTTTGTTTGTTTTTTGCTATTTAGTTATATAAATTCCTTATGTACTTTGGATATTAACCCCTTGTCAGATATATCCTTGCAAACATTTTTTTTTCCACTCTAAAGGTTGCCTTTTCATTTTGTTGATTATGTTCTTTGCTGTGCTAAAGCTTTTTAGTTTGATACAGCACCACTTGCACGTCTTTGCTTTTGTCGCTTGTGCTTTTGGTGTCATATCCAAAAATCATTGACAATGTCAGGGAGCTTTTCCCCTTTGTTTTCTTCTAGGAGTGCTATAGCTTCAGGTCATACAGTTAAGTCTTTAATCCATTTTAAGTTAATTTTTGTGAGTGGCATAAAATAGGGTTCCAATTTCATTCTTTTACATGTGGGAAACCAGTTTTCCCAGCACTATTTATTGAAGAGACTATCCTTTCTTCATTGTTCTTGGTGTCCTTGTGAAGTAATAGTTGACTGTATATGCATAAGTTTACTTCTAGGCTGTCTATTCACATAGACACATTTGTCTATGGGTTTGTTTATATGCCAGTACTACACTGCTTTGATCACTATAGCTTTGTAATATAGTCTGAAATCAGGAAATATGATGCCTCCAGCTTTGTTCTTTTTTTTCAATATCACTTTGGCTATTAGAGGTTTTCTGTGGCTTCATACAACCTTTTGGGTTTAAAAAAAATTCTATGAAAAACATTATTAGGATTTTGATGGGTATTGTATTGAGTCTGTAGATTGCTTTGGGTTATACAAACACTTTAATAATATCAATTATTTCAATCCACGAACATAAGATATCTTTCCATTTATTTGTGTCTTCTTCAATTTTTTTTCACCAGTGTTTATAGCTTTCAGTGTATGGGTCTTTCATCTTCTTGGTTAAATTTATTCATAAATATTTTATTGGTTTTTATGCTATTGTAAACGGAATTGTTTTCTTGATTTATTTGTCAGATAGCACATAGTATTAGTATATAGAAATGCATATTAGTATATAGAAATGTAACATATTTTATATGTTAATTTTGTATCTTGCAACTTTACTGAGTGAATTTATTAGTTTTAACAGCTTTTTGTGGAATCTAGGATTTTCTACATATAAGATCATGTCATCAGCAAAGAGAGAAAATTTTACTTCTTTATTTCTGATTTGAATGCTTTTTATTTTGTTTTCTTGCCTGATTTCTCTGGCTAGGACTTCTAATACCATGTTGAATAGAAGTGGTGAGAGTGGGCATTCTTTCCTTCCTTCCTTCCTTCCTTCCTTCCTTCCTTCCTTCCTTCCTTCCTTCCTTCCTTCCTTCCTTCCCTCCCTCCCTCCCTCCCTCCCTCCCTCCCTCCCTCCCTCCCTCCCTCCCTCCCTCCCTCCTTTCTTTCTTTCTTTCTTTCTTTCTTTCTTTCTTTCTTTCTTTCTTTCTTTCTTTCTTTCTTTCTTTCTTTCTTTCTTTCTTTCCTTCTTTCTTTCTTTCTTTCTTTCCTTCTTTCTTTCCTTCTTTCTCTTTCTTTCTTTCTTTCTTTCTTTTTTTCTTTCTTTCTCTCTTTCTTTCATTTTTTTTTTCAGATGCAGTCTCACTCTCTCGCTCAGGTTGGAGTGCAGTGGTGTGATCTCAGCTCACTGCAACCTCTGACTCCCGGGTTCAAGCAATTCTTGTGCCTCAGCCTCCCAAGTAGTTGGGATTACAGGTGCATGCCACCTTGCTCAGTTAATTTTTGTGTTTTTAGTAGAGACAGGGTTGCATCGTGTTGGCTAGGTTGGTCTGGAACTCCTGACCTCAACTGATCCTCCTGCCTCAGCCTCCGAAAGTGCTGTTATTACAGGCGTGAGCCATCATGCCTGGCCAGCATCCTTGTCTTATTCCTGATCTTAGATAAAAAGTTTTCAACTTCTTACCATTGGGTATGATGTAAACTGTGGATTTGCCATATATAGCCTCTATTACATTGCAGTAATTCCTTTTATGATTAATCTGTTGAGATTTGTTAAAATATCTTAAAATGATTGGAAATTGTCTACCCTTGTAGTTCTATCCATTTTTGTTTTGTTCTGAAATAACATTTGGAAATTTATTTTCTGGGTACAGTAACGCCACCACCATCATTAACAATACAGCAGCAAAAAAAATACCAAAATCAAATAAGCTGTGTATACTTTGTCATCATCAGAGTTTCTGTGATTAAATAAAATTAAGGGGAATAAAACTGATGTATTTTTTTTAGCCATCACATTATAGTTGACATCAGTTTGACAAATGCAAAAATGTCCTTCATTGGTATAGAGGAAGCCATCTCAAGAGTTTTACACTTGTGTCCAAGGTCTAACTGCAAGCCCATTTACGTTCTATGTATGAGTTCCAGCTAACAATCAATCAATCGTTATTTATTGATCATTTTCTTTTTTTTTTGAGTTTATTTATTTATTTATTTTATTATACTTTATGTTCTAGAGTACATGTGCACAACGTGCAGGTTTGTTACGCATGTATACATGTGCCATGTTGGTGTGCTGCACCCATTAACTTATTTACATTGGGCGTATCTCCTAATGCTATCCCTACCCCCGCCCCCACCCCACAACAGGCCCTGGTGTGTGATGTTCCCCTTCCTGTGTCCAAGTGATCTCATTGTTCAATTCCCACCTATAAGTGAGAACATGTGGTGTTTGGTTTTCTGTTCTTGTGATAGTTTGCTGAGGATGACGGTTTCCAACTGCATCCGTGTCCCTACAAAGGACACGAACTCATCCTTTTATATGGCTGCATATATTCCATGGTATATATGTGCCACATTTTCTTAATCCAGTCTATCATTGATGGACATTTGGGTTGGTTCCAAGTCTTTGCTATTGTGAATAGTGCTGCAATAAACATACGTATGCATGTGTCTTTACAGTAGCATGATTTATAATCCTTTGGGTATATACCTAGTAATGGGATTGCTGGGTCAAATGGTATTTCTAGTTCTAGATCCTTGAGGAATTGCCACACTGTCTTCCACAATGGTTGAACTAATTTACACTCTCACCAACAATGTACAAACGTTCCTATTTCTCCACATCCTCTCCAGCATCTGTTGTTTCCTGACTTTTTTTAATGATTGCCATATAATGGTAAAAAGTTATCTTCGTATTACATAAAATTGATATGGTTTGGTTATGTGTCCCCACCCAAATCTCATGTCAAATTGTAATCCTCATGTGTTGAAGGGGGGCCCTGGAGAGAGGTGATTGAATCATGGGGGCAGATTTCCCCCATGCTGTTCTCATGATAGTGAGTTCTCATGAGGTCTAATGGTTTACAAGTGTGGCACTTTCCCCCTTGCCGTCTCTCCCTCCTGCTCTGCCATGTAAAACGTGCACTACCTTTGGCTCTAGTAATCATCACATCATGATTATTGATGTGGCTGTCTTACATTTTAGATAAAAGGCTCTCTATGAGTCATAGTGACATCTTTCACACTATTGTATCCTCAGTGACATAGAAGTTTGTATACAGCAAATTCAGTAAATATTTGTTGATTGATTAATTGTCCAGGCTGGAGAATAAACTGTAGTCCCATGAAGTCTAACCATTTAATTAATTCCTAATAAGCAGGTGTATATATATGGACGCCATTAGCCACCTGAGGCTATTGATTAGCTGAAACATAGCTAGTCCAAACTGAGATGGGCTGTAAGTGTAAAATCCACACCAGATTTCAAAAACTTAATATTAGACATGTAAGTTCATATGGGTCTTAGGATTGTCTTGGCAATGCGGGCTCTTTTTTGGTTCCATATGAACTTTTATATATATATATATATATATATATATATATATATATACTAATGCGTTTATATTCTCACTTTAGTGGCTTGATCAATTTGCATGTACTTAATTGGTACATATGATGTAAGCTATATATGAATATAAATATGGAAGTTTGCAAGCAATATCTTCTCTAAATTGTTCTCTTATATCCATACCCAATTAATGCACAATGATCATTCTGGATTAAAATGGAGCCTTTATTTTTAAAGTAGACATGTCCTTAACAACAGTCTACAGTTGGCCAAATTAGAATATGTTACACTCGACACTTGTGTCTTTGCTGAGCACATGGCCTGTGTTTGAAGATGATAGCAATGGGGTGAGTCTTTTATGCAGGGGAGACTGAAAAACCTTTTACAGCTCCCAGCTGCTGCTTTCGCTCTATGCCCATTTGAGGACTTTCCTTTGGTTTGTTGTTATAACCAAAGAGCGTGGAGACTGTTTGTGGTGCTTTGCCTTATGGACTGCATGCTGCCTGAGCTCTAAATAGCCATCCCATCTCCAATTGCTGCTTGCGAGCCTGGTCCGTCGCTTGCTTCTATTGTTTCTTAATATTCTACAGCTCAGCCCTATGGCTTGCAGTCAGGAGGCGGTGTCCTTAGGCCCCTCTCCTTAAAGATATTTAGACCGAGTAGCATTTAGTGACTGCCTACGCCGTGCCAGATAATTTTATAAAATATCATTTCACGACTTCCCCATTTTGCAGATAAGAAAATTAAGGCTCAAAGGGTCCAAATAGTTAAGACAGAAAATAAAGGAGCCAGGATCCCCTGCAGACTCAGCGACTCCCACATACTGCGTTTTTCCTGCTGACCAACACTGACTCGCACTGTACTGGCATTTCCACCTCTGTTTTATATGAAGGAAACAGTAAAGAGACACAGAATTCATTTTATACACCTGGCTTTTATTTGATGGCGTCTATTCAGTGACCAAGTCCAAAATCCAACTTCATGATGGTGTTTCCTCTCCAGCTCCTTCCAGCCCTGGGCTGGCAGCTTCATCTCAGGCTCTTGTGACTGCTAACCTGAACCATGGCAAAGGCCCCAACCCATCTTCCTCTGACACCTGTGGGATCCTCTCACACCAAATCCTGTTTTTGTTTGTTTGTTTGGTTGGTTGGTTGGTTTTGTTTTTCCGAGATGTCACCCAGGCTGGAATCCAGTGGCAGCATATTGGCTCACTGCAACCTCAGCTCAAGTGATTCTTGTGTCTCAGCCTACTGAATAGCTGGGATTACAGGTTCTCACCACCATGCCCGGCTAGTTTTTGTATTTTTAGTAGAGATAGAGTTTTGCCATGTTGGCCAGGCTGGTCTTGAACTCCTGACCTCAAGTAATCCACCCGCCTCAGCCTCCCAAAGTGCTGGGATTATAGGTGTGAGCCACCGGGCCTGGCCCAAAGTCAAGTTTTTTAATGGCTCTCCAATGGCTGCTGGAAGAAGCCTAGATTTCTTAGGGAAGCACACCAAGCCCTTTACAATCTCTCTAGTTTTATTCCTGCTGTGGCCTCTTTCATACCCAAATTACCACCCATCAGGGCCCACTGTGCAACTGCAAATCTCTGGGTCTTCCTCTACCCTTCCCCTCCACGCGGTGACTCCTAGGTAACCCACAGGATCCATCTCAAGTGTCACCACTTTGTTTTAAAAACTTTTACTAAAATTCGGGGGTACACATGCAGGTTTGTTATTTAGGTCAACTTGTGTTATGGAAATTTGTTGTGCGGATTATTTTGTTACCCAGGTATTCAGCCTAGTACTCAATAGTTATTCCTGATCCTCTGCCTCCTCCTACCCTCCACCCTCTGATAGGCCCCAGTGTCCATATGTTCTCATCATTTAGTTCCCATTTATAAGTGAGAACATGTGGTACTTGATCCAGCTCCATACATGAACTCGTTCGTTTTTAAACTTTCATAGTATTTCTTGGTGTATACGTACCACATTTTCTTTATCTAGTCCATTGATAGGCATTTAGATTGATTCTACGTCTTTCTATTGTGAATAGTGCTGCAACGAACATACAGGTGCATGTGTCTTTATGACGAAATTATTTATATCTAGTCTTCTAATAGCCCTGTGAGAATTAATTGCTCCTTCCTTTATGACTCCACTCTGTCGTGTTTAGAATTCTATCATAGTACCTGTGATATTTAGGTACACTTTCTTTATTTACTCTGTTTGTGTAAATATCAAAGAGTCTCTCTTCTGTTTCTTGGGCTTCAAGCTCCTTAAGCACATAAATGATGTACATGTCTTCATGGAGTCAGTGCCTAGTGGAATACCTGCACATTAGCTTTTAATAAATGCTTGCTGGAATATTTAATGAACTTTCTCAAAAGACTTTACAAGACAGAAAACGATTCTTCATATCCCAGAGAAAATGCTTTTTGGTGAGATAAAATAAGGCAAAGGCAAAGAAAAAAATAGCATTATTGCATATATGGTATTTTAAAATTTAGTATTTTTAATTTATTGTGAGGTGAAAGCAGAGAAGGTAAAAAGAAATGTAAGTTGGATGAAGCTTAATTAAGGGGTGATGGGAAGCTCAGGATGATTGAGTTTTCAAGGAAGGGGGAAGAAAAATTTGAGGATGAAGAGAAGAACATATGATTTGTCAGCCATGATTGATTCTACACAAGAGCCATATCATCAAAAGCAGTTACTTTTTTATTAATAATTTTGATCATTTCTACTGTACAGCAAGAAGACACAAAGGTGTCAGTGTTAGGCTTGGCAAGTCCCAGGGAGTGGGCTGGGAAGACTGAGTGGGGAAGAAAGAAAGAAAGGAAGAAAGTAAAGGAAGGATATGGAATTAGTGAAATCATTTGAAAATTGATTTTAGAATGTCCTAGAACATAAGGATTATCCAGAATTTTTTTTTTCTTTCTAGGTAGGTTTTTAAAAAGCAAGAATAAAAGTAGATTTTTCAACAACACTTTTGATCCTCTTTTTTTCTGATATAATCAATATTTTAGTTAATTTACTATTTACTTTGTAGGAAATCCAGTAACATTTCTACTGCTTTCTAGACTTTCATCTGTTGCATTTGGCTTTCATGAAATATTCTGCAAATTCACTACAATTAAGTTAATTAATTGTATTTTATGACTTTGGGTCAGAATGCCAGAATTGCTGTGCCAATTTCATTGTACTCGCAGAAACCTCAAGAGTATATTTCAGATATTGGCTTTCAGACCTTTCTTTCTGAATACGTTGCTATTTACTTACTATGTGCCAAAGCCACCATGTCAATGTAATTGAAAACAAGCAAGAAGGAGACTGGATGGCTCAGATGAATGGAAATGTGATACAGACCCTTCCAGCCACAACCCACTGGCTGGGATCCAGCCGAGGCTGATGGGGACTAAAAGTAATTACCATCTGATGGCTGGACAATGGTCTGTGTGAAATGAGCTGGTTATCTCAAGTCTAGTTCCTCATGGACAGGTGTTCATATTGCAGTTTCCACCTTCAGTGACAGGAGCCCAGGAACTGAATGAGTCAGAGAGGCCCAAACTACCTTTTCTCTTATTTGAGACTGATGCCCATTTATGATACAAGGAAACTCAGGCTCCCGCCTTACACTTAAAAATAGATAAGCAGAGAATGCAAATGTGAATGTCCAACCAAGCTCATCCTTTTTATTTCATGGGTGTAGAAATTACACATGAAACAAAAACAAGTGGTAGGTTTTTTGGTTTTTTTTCTTGCTATTTAATTAAAATGTTTTCTGTATTACCAAAGGAAAAAGGCAATGTTCGGAAAATGAGAATAAATGACTGTTTTTGAGCACTTTAATCATTTCCCTTGAATCTTTACAATTCCAATCTTGCCTTAAACACCACTGAAGAGTAATAATGGGATCTGACTCCCCACATCTGGTATAAAAATCATAGGAAACAAGCAAATTCAGTATCAATATTATTATCCATTCTGCCAAAGCTGAGGATTATTTCCCTCCTTCATTTAGCAAAAGATTTTCCAAACTTTATAAATATTGTTATGTCTCTCGAATGCATTACCTCACGGGTCTCTTCTGAAAGGTATCCAAATTCTGCATTAAGGCACTTGTGGGGAAAGTAGAAAAAATAAATGGTTTATTCTAAATGGGATTTGGAAAGGGTATGATTACGGTCTGAAATGTATCGCACTGACATAGTAAAACTGAACTTCCTAATGGATTCTTAAATTTTGAGTAAGCATTAAATCCATTTATCGAACTCCTTTCTGTATGTCTAAAAGTTACAATAAATACATATATTTTTTCCCTGATGGACTTTCCGCGGTGAAGGACGTCATACATTAGTCGTACAGGCTGTGCTTGAAGAATGTTGAGAGCCCATAGCTGGATACGAAACCCGAGTGTTAGGAGAGAGTCAAAATATTTTTCTGATTGAACAAACAAGTTTGTGAATAGAGAGAGATTTGCCTAGCACCATAAAGAACTGTGAAAACACACAGAGCAAAATGTCCTTCAATAGCCTTACAAATGGATGCTACCTCTTCGCGCAGTGTTTTTATGTGATCAGGTAACCAGAGCTGAACAGTGTCCAGAAACACATTAGATCTTGCTCTTGCACTTTGGTGGTGCCAGGCAGACAGATACACAGAAGAACACACAATGGCAAAATTCAAACATGAATAGAGAGCTGGATTTTCATTGTGTGTTCACAATACCTCTTGGGTGAAAGGAAGGAAGTAGGCCGTATTGCCTAATAACTCGAAATGCCCCAGAGAAAGAAAAACAGACAGATTCCCATTTTGGTGGTGCAGTAGCTTGTGTGGCCAGCAGTTCCTGGTGATAAGTTTGTCAAGGGCTATTTTGCAGATCCTGTTCAAAGTCTGAAGCCATAAACCATCCATGTAGTCAGTGAATCTGTCTAGCTGTGAGGTATCCAAGGGTATGATTTACAATCTCTGCCAAGGAGACGTCTACATGGGAAAATTTGTTAATTGGCAGCACATGAAAAAGTCCAAGGATGGAAGAATAGTGACAAGCCATTGTTTCTCTGCTTGATGAGTTAAATAGAAAAATACATTTTTAAGCTTATAAAAGTTACTTTTGTGCTCTTGGCACAAATTCTGATAGGGATAAATTTACGTTTTGGCATTTGGTCAATAAAAGCAATAAAACCAGAGCTTTAAGATAAAGAAGAGTAGAAGTCATGTAGCCTAAAAGCATGCAGACATGCAGATAAAGGCTAACTGATACTAAGAACTTTAACTGCTGCCTCAGAAGGCTTCGTCCTGGACTGGATGACAGACTGAGCAAAGACCACTTATAAAGATCTTTCAGTAATTGTGGCAACTTTATTATTTTCCAGTATTATATTATAGCCAGTTGTATTTATATCTAAATAGCAAAGTTAATTAGTGCTCAAAGGAAAACCCCAATCCTAATTTTTATAGTTTGGATTTTCCGCTTCTTCTCCCTCCACAATGGTTTTGTGTGACAGAGAGGCTAAGCTACTTTCATCATCTCTTCAGAGGTTTTATTGCTTTAGAGGGTGAGCTAATATGTGCAGTCTAAACAGGGACACTGATGTTTCTTTGACCCATAATTGAAATCCATCATCTAAAAATGAATTGCATGCTAATACTGTCTTTATATTCAATGAAACACATGGTATTTGGGTAAATGATACCTGCTGAATAATGTGCTAGGTGATAATACACATATATTAAGATATGTAATATATACAAACATAAACCACATACAGAACTTTCTAGAATCCTTTTTCAATTTTTAAATATTAACCTCTTGAGAGAAATGAAAAAAAAAATAAGAGAAACTGTTAGTATCTTTAGATTTCTACCATGCAGCAGCACTTTCTAGGAATGACCTCTGAATTATTTTCTTGCAACCAATAGAGGTTTTATTTTGTTAACTGTATGTATTTCCTTCACCATAAAATCAGAAATAAGAGCAATAGCTTGCATACTGTTTGTAAGGAGTTGTTTTAAAAATCATTAGTTTGCAGACTTTGTATCCTAATTATATCTTAAGCAACTAAATTTTTTACACATTCAAGGGCTCTATGGAGATCATTTATGTCAATGTTTTGAACTATGTATACACCTAAAACACCAATGTAAAGACGACAGCTGACACACAAGCAATCAGAATGTGTGTTGGGGGTGTGTGTGTACACATAGGATATTGATTTGTTGGGTGCTAAAAGAAACACCATTAATTTGATGGTAGACCCCAGAAAAATGGATTGACTCTACTGTTTCACCTACTAAAAGAAATCTGTTTGATTTGCTCACTTTCTTCCATCGTTTCTATCCTCCTTAAAAATTCTGCCTTAAAAAAAGAAAGAAAGAAAGAAAAACAGCCTTAAGGTGATACTTCGAACAGGAAAAATGAGTGATTCAGTGCCCTGATCATTCTCAGGCACAAGTCAAATTGAGCTCTTCTGAGGAAAGACATTTCCTTCTGAGGAAAGACATTGTATTATTTTCAAAATGAGTAGGAGTCTTGAATTCTTCTTTAAATTAGCTGTCTTTTAGATATGCCCTCAAAAATACCTTACTTTCCACACACACACACACACACACACACACACACACACACACCCCATATTTCCAGTTTGAGATTGATTTCTTCAACTTATGAACATTTATAAAAATTGTAAGATATTCTGGAATGAAAAAAACTGAGAAATCACTGTTTCTCCATCTTGCACAAGTGCTAGAATGTAAGCGCTAACTTCAGTCCCTCTCTGCGAACCTTGGGTGTTCCATCCTCGGAAGCAGGCCTAAAACTTTCGTGTAGTTGAGGAGGATGCATCACCCTGATCATATCTTATGGCTTTTGGAAGAACCACCAAATTGATTCAAAATAGATAAAATGAGTCAAAGAGATTCACACACCATCTGAGAAAATCATTGAAGTATGCTGACATTTCAAAACCTTCAAACTCAGAATGGAAAAACCTCTAATAGTGTATGTCTTACTAAAGTGACATCCATGACCATATAAATGTCCTTAGGCACAGCTCTTCCATGAAATTGTAACACTTTTTCGATGTAATCAAGAAGGGAAGCATAGAGTGTCTAGTGAAAAACACTGACCCTTTCATAACCTCATAAAAATAGAGGTCTATTTCTAGTTGGAAACAGAAGTTATTGTGGTATAGTTTCCATATGTTTTTTAAAAAAATCCTATTTTTTAAGGTTTTGCCTGTGAACCAACTTCCCTCTCCCTGACCCACTTGGCGACCTTCATTCACTTTCTCCTTGACCCCCGCTGCTCCTAGAGTAGGAGGAGCAGGTTTGCTTAACACACAGGATGAGGTGTGAAGACTCTGAGGAGTTCTTGGTGGATGACATGGGGTGTGTTTTGCAGGGTAGAGAGCAGTGTGGCTCCTAAGACCAGTCAGGAAAGGGATGGGGTACGGGCATCAAGTGTTCCTAAAGGGCAATTCTTTTTGGGTACATAGAATAGCGTGTGCCCGTAATGGTCTTAACTGTGGAGAAGCTGGGAGTATGGCTTCAAGCAGTTTCTGAATCATTCTTGGGCATAGACTGCTACAAAATGCACTGCCAAGGGGAGAAACTGGTGCTTCCAGGAGGTACCAGCAGGCTACCCTCCCTCCAGGTACCGCAAACAATGTGTAGCCCACTTTCTTAGAAGTCTGATTTAATTGCTATTGCGATTCTGTCTTAAATTTGCCTTGCGATTGGTTCACCTGTGCCCACCCTCGCCATCCTCTCTTGTCCCCTCCGTGTTTCACGTTCCCCTCCCCACCCCCCTTTAGAGGAAACCCACGGAGGATAAGAATCTAGCCTGGTGTTCATAAGCTCTTTTTCTATTGGTGCCAATCTTGAAAAACGAGAACCAGAAACGGCTAGATGAGAACCCAGTGCTCTAGTGAGGAGAGACGTGGGAGCCGGGAGGGGAGCGAAGCCAGATGAAAGTCATACTGCTCAGATGTCTCCCATTTTTCCATATTCAGGAGGGAGCTTTTCGGACAGAGTAGAAAAGGGGCGATATTGTGATTAGGAATAAAACCAACAGACAATACCTCCTCATTGAAAGCAGCTTTGTTGTTAGGTGTAATTTAAAAAGCAATCAAACAAATGAATTTACAGTGGAATTTCCCCACCTGTTAAGTTGTGTGGATAGATACAGGGGATGGAAACAGGCCAGGAGGCTGGAGTGAGTAGCACTGCATGACAATTAGTGGTGTGATAGTGTTAAATGAAAAGATAACAGAGGCCACCAAAAATAGTAGAAAATGCCATCACTTACTTCATCAAAAGTTGCATAATAAATAAATGAAATGAGATGTGATTAAGGGCAATACCACCAGAGGTTGTCTCTCAGATGCTGCATCTTGTAAAAGACACAGTCATCCTGTAAAAGTTATAATGTTTATCATTATCATGATTTTTTTTTTTTTTTTTTTTTGAGACAGAGTCTTGTACTATCACCTAGGCTGGAGTGCAGTGGTACAGTCTCGGTTCACTGCAAGCTCCGCCTCCCAGGTTCACACCATTCTCCTGTCTCAGCCTCCCGAGTAGCTGGGACTACAGGCGCCGGCCACCATGTCCAGCTAATTTTTTGTATTTTTAGTAGAGACGGGGTTTCACCGTGTTAGCCAGGATGGTCTCGATCTCCTGACCTTGTGATCCGCCCGCCTTGGCCTCCCAAAGTGCTGGCATTACAGGTGTGAGCCACCGCACCCAGCTATCATAATTTATTATAAAGCAATATATAGCTCTGCTTGTATGATCTGATGTCTGGCCACTGCAAACTTGTTTACAAACCGAGAGGCCCAGGTCCATGCCTACTGACTAGCAATCTTTGCAAAGGCAGTCTTTTGGGTTTGCTGTATTGTTTTCTTTCTTTTATTTTTCATTTTTCTTTCTTTCTTTTTTTTTTGGAGGTGGGGTCTCCCCTTGTCACTCAGGCTGGAGTGCAGCGGTGTAATTATAGCTCACTACAGTCTCAACCTCCGGGGTCAAACCGTCCTCCCACCTCAGCCTTAAAAGTGGCTGGGACCACAGGCATGGGCCACCATGCTCGGCTAATTTTGTTATTTTTTTGTAGAGATGGGGTCTTCCCATATTGTCCAGGCTGTTTTTGAACTCCTGGGCTCAAGTGATTCTCCAGCTTTGGCTTCCCAAAGTGCTGGTATTACAGGAGTGAGCCGCTAAGCCTGGCCGTGTTTGCCATATTCTTACTGGTTCTATTTCAATTGATATGAAAGGCAGTAAAGGCAGGTGCCCACACAACTGAGAGGATGTATTCAAAACCCAGTTAGGCGCCGCTGTAGGAGCTGTTGGCTACTCTGGTCTAGTTTTCTCATTATGAATCTGTGTCATTTTCCAGAAGGGTGTTAGACTAAGAATGATGGAACTAACAACGCTCAACTTACTGTGTTTGGTCTGAGAAATTCCAACTGTTTTGATGTCCTCATTAAGACTTCTGGAAAACTCCAAAGTTTACCAATATGACAACTTCCGGGAAAAAAAAAAAAACACCACAGCAAAAAGACTAGTTAAAAAATTTGTTTTTGATGTGGCCCTTTTGTGATAAATCCATTGAATAGCATTTAAGATTTTAATTTTTAAGATGCTTTTCTCTTACTTTGATCAAATTGTGCAAAGCAGCATTATTATATTTCTGACTACGACTAGTACTTGGGATGATTCTGCCTGTTCACACGTAAGGTGATTCAAAGTCTTTTTCTTCTTATGTGTGCATTCGGCTTCTCTGTTTGCTGCTGTTGCATCCTAGCAGTCCTCACATTAAAAAAAAAAATCATTCCTTATCTTACAGCGGTAAGGAGATACATATTGCAATTGACTTCATGGGCCTATGCAGGTACTAAACAGCTTCTAAGCAAAAGGAGAACTTGCCTGCAAATTTTTGAAGGCTACCTGAAGCACAGCTCCAAGCAACAGGCAGGAGAATAATGTGCTGTCATCTCAGGGCAATTCTGCATTGTGTTTGTGTTGAGATGGCCGATTGGGTTCCTATGCTTGACTCCCCATTTTGGAGGACATTTATCTGCCAGAAGATTAGGATAATGTCTACAAAAGACACAGGCTTCTTATGGCTAAGCATATTCACAAGCAACACATAAAATTGAACAATGCATTCTTTTAGTGAACAGGTATCTCTCTACATTGTATTAAGCAATCATTTGTTCTGTTATTGTTTCATCAGAGCAATTCCTTCCTACGGCAACTATATTGTACTATAAGACGTCTCGAACAGGACTCTGCATCAGCTTTATTTAAGGAATGCAAGAGTAAGCACAATGCGGGAATAGCATGGAAAAAGACTGAGAATGGAATGTAAAATACAAAAGGATAGGAAGCCATACATCATCACACAAAGTCACATTATGACGTGGTGGCCTTAGCAGGGACTCCTACAGTGCTACAAGCTGCAGCCAAAAATACCGCAAGAGCTTGAACTTAGAAACTGACTGTAAAGTTGCCTTGAATGGCCCCAGACACTTTGGCCTTTGTTTATATAAGTCTTTGTTTTCCTCTGACAGTACCAGGAACCTAACATTTTCCTACTCGCGTATATTTCTGTATTCATTGTATTTGCAGTGCCACATTACCTTGACTGGTTGACAGGTTGGCTGTGTGAATGAAAGATTCTTTATTGACGATCTTCCTTGTCTTTTTTCTCTGCCTATTAAGTTGAATTAAATTCTATTTTTTTCTGGCCAACCCTGTCCAACTTCCCTCTAGGAAGCAGCAGCGAACTGAACTGGGTCTAGGCAACCAGACTGAATTTGTGGTGAATCAGGAATCTTCCTTTAGAACCAGAGTTGCAATGGTTTGGCTTGAGACAGAGTTCATTGCTACCAATTCCAGCTCTTTTGCAAGCTTGCTGTGTGACTTTTGGGTAAGTCATAACCTTTCTGTTTTTAGTTTCCTGAAAAGTGGAGATAAAGCTGCAGGGCTTTTCATCTATTTACCTCAGAGGAGTTTTGTGAAGGTGAGTTAATTAATTGTCAAGATGTCTGTGCATGGGGTGTGTTAAGGAAATGTCAAAAAATGGGACAAACCAGGCAAGGGAGGAAGCAGGAGTGATTATGGAATAATTGCTACTTTTTCAACATCTTCAAATTTCTAGGGCAGTTGTCAGGTAAAGTTCCCAAATTTGACCCCTCTAAAAATTTAGACCTCAGGTTGTCTATTTTTGGCTTTGCTTCGTTCTGCAGGATTCTTTGAAGAGTCTCCTGGTTCAGTAATTGTCTTTGAACTGAGAAAGTACAGAAAACTTTGGAAGGACTTTTTGGGCTAATAGGAGCTTCATTTTTACCATATCTTTAAAGATATATTCTATCAATATTCATGCAAAGGAAAGATGAAACTGTTTTCTTTGGGATTCTGATCGCCTCTGGCCAGGCTAGCAAAGATTGGCAGGCTTGTGGCATTCGGGACAATAAAACCTACCACTTCTTGAGCAGTGAATATACTCCCTCTGGGAACTTCACTTATGAAGATGGTGAATGGTGGTTTCTGGTCTCTGACTCCCCTCTCACTGTATTTCCTTGCCGATCAATTTATATCTCTCCAAGAGAGAAGTCATAGCTAGTAACGAGTATGATCATGGACCTAAGAGGTATTAACTGGCTCTTAGGGATTCAAACCTGTGAACAGTTCTGACCATATTAGTCTTAGGTTGTGAGCAACTGCACCTGACAATGGACCTGTGAAACATAATTAAGCATTGATGTAAATGACTAAAATGTCATTTGAACCTGATGATTCCTGAAACTCATTATTAGCAGAGAGCAGGGAGTTCCCTGTATGTTTTTGTTTTGAGCACCTAAATATTCATTGAACTGGAGACATACTGAAAGGAGGGAGGAGAGTAGGATAATAGAACTGCTAGAGCAACTGCTTTGATTTTTAGACAGGTTTGGTGGAATTAGGAAAAAAAAGAGAAGAAAAAAATGGTTGTGTGTGTGTTGGTGGGGGCATGTCCTCTTTGCTTATTTATTTTGCTTACATTTGGACAAATTGGAGGAAAGCGTGGAGCAGAAATCTGTCTTCTTTCTAATGTGTAAAAAAATCAAAATGGCCGTTACATTGCTCAGTGGCCTGAGAACTGGGTTGGAGGGATCATTTCATTCGATGGCCTGGGAGACGGAGATTTTAGGCGGCTTCATGCCCACAGTGGGCTAATGGCTTAGCTATAAATAGAAACGGACTTCTCTTGATACCCAGATTTCTACTTACTAAAAGTGAAAATAGACCAGGTGCGGTGGCTCATGCCTGTAATCCCAGCACTTTGGGAGGCTGAGGCGGGCAGATCACGAGGTCAGGAGACTGAGACCACCCTGGCCAACATGGTGAAGCCCTTCTCTACTAAAAATACAAACATTAGCTGGGTGTGTTGGTGCGCACCTGTAATCCCAGCGACTCGGGAGGCTGAGGCAGGAGAATCGCTTGAACCCTGCAGGCGGAGTTGCAGTGAGCCGAGATCCTTCCACTGCACTCCATCCTGGCAACAGAGCAATTCCATCTCAAAACAAATAAACAGCAACAACACAAAAGTGAAAATGATTTTCTTTACCAAATAGTTGGGGAGAGTAAAGGCAGTTTGTACAAAACGCAGCCTGGTAGATAAACACTGCACATGAACGTGTAAGAGTGGCTGATGGACTCGTATTGAATAGTTACAAAACATAAAAGTTAGTGTATTTTTGGATACATGGGGAGCAAAAATAACCAAGAGCAATGTTATCTTCCTTCAGCAAATATCGAGGACCTCTTCGTGGCATTTAGAAAGCCTTGCTTCCAGAGTTGGCAGTGTGGGCGGAAGGCATCTAGAACTCAACGCTAAAACAAAAATAACAACACACACACACACACACACACCATGCTGAGACGCACTTCTTCATGTCACACACATGTTGTGGAAAATGACTGCGGGGGCAGTGAGCTGCGATTGTTGATGTGGGAGTTAGAGCCGCCTGGATCGTGAGGTCCCAGGCAAGAAAGTGGAGGTAACTCAGCGAGAAAGCCACACAGCCTCATCTATTTATAGGTCCTGGTGGTGAAAAAGTAAAACCAGAGTGCAGCTTCTTGTACCTGCTGCTCCCAACTGAAGCTCACGAAAAACGGATAAGACCTCCTTTTGGTTGCCTTTGTAGTTTTAACCGACACACATAAAAAAGTGATGACTTAGCGGCAACCCCCTTTCCCGACCCCCTCGAACAGGTGAGGAAGTCAGACAGGCAGCCCCCCTCCAACGTTCAATCTTCTCCTCCTTGGTCCAGAAATGCATCTGTGCAATCCCTGGTCATGTGAAAGGCACTGGATTTTTTTTTTTTTTTTTCTTCTTAAAGAAACTTCATGGTACTCCTTTTCTTGGAGGGAATTTGTCATTTACAATCAAGAACTTTCAAATTAATCCCAAATTATACCAAAGTACTGTGTAAAGCGTTTATGTTTCAGATCTTTTTATCCCTTTTTCCCTCCTCTGGATTGTGTGCAAGGTACACACACACACACACACACACACGGTTGCAAAATCTTCACCCAAAGACCACAAACAAAACAAAGCTAGTACCAGGGCAGAATCATGCCTTATACACAAGGTCTAATTGTTTAGCAGAGGATGCAGCCAGCCCGTGTCTGAGCTCTGCGTGCTTCCTAGCCTCCCTGGATCCTGGGATCTGGACTTGTAAACGTTGCTCGAGAATTCTCTTATGAGAATCACAGGCACTAAGCTGTGTGTTCTTCAGGATGTCTGCAGTGACAGCTTATCATGAACTGTCAGGAACTGTTGACAAGGGCTTACGATGATCTTTGTAAAAAGAAAAATCTCATAAGAGTCAGGACCCTGGGCGGCAGCGGCAGAGGGAGGTGCTGGGGGCGGTGGCATCGCGCCCACACCGCGTGGTCCCCGCGCGCGGCCTGGCTGGCAGCGCCCCAGGCAGCGCGCACGGTAAGCAGGAAGCTGCGGCCGAGCTGAGTCGCTCAAAAGCTACTGGAGCTAATAGATTGTGGTCATGAGGAGAGCGGCAGCATCTCGGTAGTGATGGGAACACTCAAAAGCATCGTCAAAACAGTTGCAGAAACATGCTGAGCTCTGCACTCCCGAGCCCGTGCCTGCTGCAGCCGGCTTGGAGTTTGCTGGTAGCCACTGCAGCGCTGGCCCCTCGCATCCAGCCTGGGGGTGCGATGAGCAAGAGAAATGGGGTGCAAAATGTTGTATCCGCGGAGCTGCTTGCAAAATGGCAAACCTGTTTCTGAAGCCCCTCGTCCGTTCCCCGGTGGTTGGGCAATGCCTGTTTCTCTTCCTGCTGCGCCCACCCCCATCTCCATTAGAATTTTTTTCCTTCCTTCCTTTCTTGTTTCCTTCCTTCCTTCTTTCCTTCCTTCCCTTCCTTTCCTTCCTTTCCTTCCCTTCCTTCCCTCCCTTCCCCTTTCCTTTCTTTCTTCTCTCTTTCTTTCTTTCTTTCTTTCTTTCTTTCTTTCTTTCTTTCTTTCTTTCTTTCTTTCTTTCTTTCTTTCTTTCTTTCTTTCTTTCTTTCTTTCTTTCTTCCTTTCCTTTCTCTTCTTTCTCTCTCTCTTTCTTTCTTTCCCCCTCCCCTCCCCTCCCCTCCACTCCCCTTCCCTCCCCTTCCCTTCCCTTCCCTTTTTCTTTTCTTTTCTTTCCTTTTCTGTGATGTAAAGGCATAGGGTTATAACTTCAGGTTTCTGAAACATTGAAGTATAACGTCCACTAGGGACATGGCCCCTTCCCGGTGATGGTGTGGGAGGTGCCAGTGAGAACTAGGATGGCACAGGGGAAGGGTCAGGAGTTGATTTTCCTCTGCAGGATCAGCATTTCTGATTTTTCTCCAGAGTCAAGCCGAGAATTAGGGAGACCAGAACCCCTGTTACCTATCGATTCTGAGGTACTCCTCAGTGTCCTTGGGAGTTGGCTAAGCCCTTCTTAGTATGACACTTCTTTACATCTTTTATTATTTTTATTATTTATTATTTTATCTTTTAATTGTGAGAATAACACATTTTACCATTTAACCCATTTTAAGCGTATGGCTCAGTGGCATTAGGTATATTCACATTGTGCAGGGATCTCTTTTTAAATATTAGGTTAATGCAAAAGTAATTGTAGTTTTTGCCATTAAAAGTTAACAAAAAGTGTTTAGGTTTTTTTTTGAAAGCCCATAATTCCACTAGAAAATAACCATTATGTAGAATACGCATCATTCTGGTGTATATTTTTCTAACCTTTGTTCTGTGCTTCTTACTAGCACCCCTTCCCCAAATTGGGATCATTTAGCTTTGCAAACTGTTTTCGTCTCCTTCTCCTCCCTTAGATTTTGAACTTGCCCCGTGATGGGGTCTCAATGAAGCCACTTCATGTACCTTGTGAACACGATGGCCGGGAATACTCCTTTCTGTCAATATCTTGTCACTTGCAGACCCTGGCCATTTGTTGAGTCAGCAACTTCAGTGTGCCCTGCTCTTGGGTATCAGGGAAGGAAACAATAAGAAGAAGAATAAGAATGATAATTCCGATCCTTGACTATACTATGAAGCACATTAGAGCTCAGAAAAGCAGTAGAACTTCTCCCCTCCGTTCTCATTCTCACCTTGATCACAGCCCTGAAGCTTCTCCAGCAGAAGTAAAGAAGTAATATTTCCTCTTGATTACAGCTCTGCTGTTCAGTAAGGGAGGATCTGTTTCCACCCTCATCCCCTGAGGACAGAGGAATACAGAAAGTAAAGTAGGGAGATTTTAAACCTTTTTTTGAAAAGAGAAAAAAGGCACCCAGCAAGGTGTATGAATGTGAATTCTTTCATAAAATTTTTGTTTTTTTAAAGAAAAAACAAAAATTTCACCCAGGCTGAAATTGTTTCACCCAGGCTGGAGTGTAGTGGCACAATCTCACCTCACTGCGACCTCCACCTCCCGGGCTCAAGTGATTTTCCCACCTCAGCCTCTGGAGTAGCTGGAACTACAGGCACTTGCCACGATGCCCAGCTAATTTTTGCATTTTTAGTAGAGATGAGTTTTCGCCATGTTGACCAGGCTGGTCTTGAACTCCTAACCTCAAGTGATCCACCCACCTTGGCCTCCCAAAGTGCTGGGATTACAGATGTAAGCCACTGCACCCGGCCTGAGATTTTAAAATATAGTTAAAATTACTTGAGTCTTTGAAACTCAAGAAGGCCTTAGGGACTCTTGAGTCCAAACTGCTTCAGTTTATAAAAAATGGTTGCTGAGGCCCTGAGAGGCCACACAAAGTCCAGAAGAACAGAGTCGAGTTCACTTCTACTGCAAGGGAATCTTCTTGCTTTCCAAATTCTTTCTGTTAATGAGTGTTCATTGAGCGTTTACTACATGGTATCAGCCATTCTATGGTTCTATGTCCTGTGTCTTCAGAGGCGGAAAACACAGGCAAAATCCCTATCCTAACATAGCTTATCATATACCAGACTCTGTGCTAAGTACCTGATGTGTGTTAGTGCATTTTCGCCGATCAACAGCCCTATCCACATTTTACAAATGGGGAGATTGGGTCCAGGAAGGAAGTGGCAAAGCTTGGATTCAAATGTGAGAATCTGGCTCAGGGGCTCACAGGCTTAATGATGAATATTGCGTATGTGCATGTGCATATATATATGTATTTATTTATTCTCACAGTGATCTTCTAATACAGTCCTCTTGAAACTGAGCCCCCAGACCCTTCCTATTATATTACACTACCTTGGAAAAGACAATCAGCCTGGATAGGGGTAGATGTCTTCTGGTGGTCACCTCATATTAGATATCTACTTCTTGCAGTCCACATCTTTCACTAAATAGGTGCATTCTAGCTCTCAGTTCTATCATCACAGCTCTAGAAAGCACTTTCATCTACTTTCCTTGAGCCTCAGCACAATCCTTTGAAGCAGATATCATGACCTGTGCTTCACCGATGAACATCTAGGGGCTGAGAAATGTTAGATGACTTCCCCATGTCACTGAGCATAGCTGGAATTCACGCCTCGCACTCTGTCCCCAAGGCCGGAGGCTCACCTTCTGTGAGGATCAGAGGATCAGTTGATTCAAAGAGAAATAAGTTGTCCCTTCCTGGATGAAAGCAAGGTATTACCGACCTGGATGGAGGCTGTCGAAGGTTTAACCAGGCAAGGACAGTGGATCACTATCCCATGTGCCAGTTAAGAGCAGATTTCCCAAAACTTTTTCTTATTCCCATTAATTTTTTTAATGTATCCAATTGGAGAAGCAGGAAGATTCCCTGACTTGTAATAGTAACTGGACTGTGTGAGGCATGAATGAAATAAAGCATTCTTCTCAGGGAATGTCTGATTCTCCTACTTTATTCTTTGTTCCTACACAGAAGTAGAGCTTTAGAGAAATGATTTGAGTGTGTCTGGTTGTGCTATCCTGCATTAAGCAAATTTGCAGGAAAAATGTGGTAGGTGGCTGAGGCATGAGGATTGTTTGAGGCCAGGAGTTCAAGACCAGTGCCTGGGCAATGTAGCAAGACCCTGTCTCTAAAAAAAAAAAAAAAAAAAAAAGAATAAAAAATTAGCTGGGTGTAGTGTTGCACGGCTGTGATCCCAGCTACATGAGAGGCTGAGGTGGGAGGATCCCTTGAGCCCAGGAGTTGGAGACAGCAGTGAGCTATGATTGTGCCACTGTACTCCAGTCTGGGTGACAGCCTGCTCATCTCTCCAAAAACCAATGTGGTAGGAAAGTGATGAGATTTGGCTCCAAGTTAACACTCTATTAGGGTAAGGTATAAGCAGCCATTGACTTCCTGGAAACATATTTGTTGATTTCTGTAAAAGCCAGGTGTGAGCAACTTTTCCCTTCTCCTTCCCTCCCTCCTTCTCTTCTTTCTTTCATATATGTGTATATATGCAAATATGAGATATGATATAAATTGTAAATATATGAAATACATATATATTTGCAATGCTCTATGTGTGTATATATACATTTGTAGAATATATATACGTGTGTATATATGCATATAGATCTTTGTAACTATTTTATTGAGTAAGAAAATATAATTGAGAAATTTGAATAGCTTTTTGGTCACTGAACTATTTCTATCTCTTGCATGTATGAAAAATGACAAAATGGAGTCACAAATCTTTTATCCTAAAATTACATCACAGCCTTTTTGGGGAGGCTGAGAGGGCCTGTTTTTTTTTTTTTTTTTAATTTTTTAAATCATTGGTGGAACTGCTCTGGCAATGATGTGTAGCTGACATATAACCTCATTCCAGCAATGGGGAGGGGAGGCACAAGGGGAAAACTAATCTTCGGTCTCTAGGCTGATGTGATCTGCGTTCTCTTATTTCTGTAAGGTGCTTCCCAGTGTTGACTTTTATTTACAGTGCACGTGTAGCAATAGTTCCACCTGTGATCTCGCGGCAGAAAAGCATACCTCTTTGAGAACCATCTAGAACACTTCACAGCAACAAGAGCTATGACCTTTGACATTAAATAAACAGGACTAAACAAACCTCTCCTTGAGCGAGTATGACCTCAGATTTCTTTCTGTACCCTTCAGACGAATCTGAGCCAAGTTCTCAAAGCATGAATGCCCCACAGATACCTTCAGTCTTTGTTATTTTGTTTATTGCACTCATTACTAGTGTAAGTAATTTAATTTTTTACTTTGAAAAAATGTTGGTTAAAAAATCACCTAACATGAGATTGACCCCCTAATACATTTTTAAATGTACACTACAGTATTGTTCACAATAAGCACTGCATTGTACAGCAGATCTCTAGAACTTTCTCATCTTGCATAACTGAAACTTTACACCCATTAAATAACAACTCTCCTTTCCCCCACCCCCGAACCCTGGCAGCCACCACTCCATTCTCTGCTTCTATGAGTTTGACTGCTTTGGATACCTCATGGAAAGCAATATAGAGGTGCCCCCCAAAATTAAAAATAGAACCACGAGATCATCCAGCCGTCCCACTTCTGCATATTTCTCCAGCACAAGTAATCTAACGTCTGTGTTAAGAGTCCCCTGAAAACGCCTGTTCACTTTCAGCAGATTTGGAATGACCTTTGGGCGGGGTGATGAGTCCATTTGCAGGGAGGTAAACAATTTCACTGCTTGAACTCTAAGAAGTGAAACCTCCTTTAAATTACTTTATGAGCCTTTTCCCTTAATGGAAAGGGAAAGTGCTATTTCAACATGAACACATTAAAACTCAACAAATTAAAGAGGGAAATAATGAAACAATGGTGGGGGCATGAGTTCTCACTTGGGAAAAATAAACTAGAAATCACATTTTAGTTTTCACTTGGGAAAAATAAACTAGAAATCACATTTTATAGACATGTAATATTTTCAGTATCATTCAACAATGATTTCAACAGGTCCTCTATGGGTTTATAAGCAATACCAGCTGAGATAATATCAACATGTTAAGAATCATACAACACATCTATTTTTAGGGGTCAATGGTCCACAGTTTGATCACTCCAAGGTATGAGAGGTGTATTCCTGTCTCTGCTTTAAAAATTTATCCAAGAACAACAACAACAACAACAATAACAAATAATCCTTCTTCTTCTTCCTTTGAAGAGAAAAAAGTCTGACTTCCATTTGTGAAAGTAGAAGAGAAAGGCGTTTTCCCTTCTTTGACAGTTTTCCACAGATGAAAACGTCATATGCACCTTAACCTAAACACCTGTGTGGCCACCACCACATTTATGTTCATTGCTTTTACATCTTTGCTTCTTAGGGGTGTTGTGTCAGAAAGAGAGACTTGACTTTTACTGGTGTTTTCCATTTGTAAGTTTTCTCTTTAATTTCCTTAGAGTCATTTTCAGAGTCATGAATTACTATTCGACCCTTTCATGTTCATCTGCCACCCTCTGTTTAGAACATACATCTCAGTAGCACATCACAGTTTCTGGCCTGAGTTTTAGTCCAAGTCTGCTGCTAACTAGCTGTGTGGCTTTAGACAAGTGACTTCATTTTTCTGGATCTCTGTTTTCTCATCTCTGAACTATGGGCGTTAGGCTAGAAAGACAACGCCTAAGTTCCTTTGAAATCTAAAAATTGTTATAATGTTGTGAGGCCTGGTGTCCATTGCAGGCTGGGGACTGGCCCTGGTACCACGGACGCGGCATCACAAGATTTTATTTCAACAATTGGACCCCATGGGTAAGTTTGCTAGAGAAAAAGGGAGAGGGAGAGATGGATGCATTTCTTGAGAGAAGAATTCAATTTTAACCCAGTGTTGTAGACAGTATTTTCACATGGTTGCTTGAGGCAAGTGCTCTCCATCTTGTTTGCCATATGTGTGTGTATATATATATGTGTGTGTATATATGTGTGTGTGTGTATATGTATATATATATTTATATTTGAGATGGAGTTTTGCTCTTGTTGCCCAGGCTGGAGTGCAATGGCACAATCTCGGCTCACTGCAACTTCTGCTCCCGGGATCCAAGCGATTCTCTGGCCTCAGCCTCCCGAGTGGCTAGGATTACAGGCATGCACCACCACGCCTGGCTAATTTTGTATTTTTAGTAGAGATGGGGTTTCTCAATGTCGGTCAGCCTGGTCTCGAATTCCTGACCTCAGGCGATCTACCCGCCTCAGTCTCCCAAAGTGCTGAGATTACAGGCATGAGCCACCACGCCCACTCTAATTTTATAAAGGTAGCAATCAATCTTTTTTTTTTTTTTTTTTTGAGACGGAGTCTCACGCTGTTGCCCAGGCTGGAGTGCAGTGGCGCGATCTCGGCTCACTGCAAGCTCCGCCTCCCGGGTTCACGCCATTCTCCTGCCTCAGCCTCCTGAGTAGCTAGGACTACAGGCGCCCGCCACCGCGCCCGGCTAATTTTTTGTATTTTTAGTAGAGACGGGGTTTCACTGTGGTCTCGATCTCCTGACCTTGTGATCCGCCCGCCTCGGCCTCCCAAAGTGCTGGGATTACAGGCTTGAGCCACCGCGCCCGGCCTAGCAATCAATCTTGTTCAACTCTAGATCTGTACAAAAATATGTTGAAGAAGAAATCCCTCACTGTTGGAGAGCATTTGAAATTCCTCCCCTTAATTAGAAGGTACTCACTCACAGATATGGGAAATCATAAATATCCATCTGGAGATGTTCCCCCATAATTTCTGAGCCCCATAGTGGCCATCATCACTCTTAAGTGGTAGGAATGGGGAGTTCAAATGATGGTTGGTAATTTTTGACTTGTATCAATAAAGTTTCAGCTGTTTTCCTTAAAAACCCACAGAAGAACTGTAGTTCACCTTTATTTGGAGGTGAGGGAGAGAGGGTAGCAATGGGAGGAGGATGACAATTCTGTTTCATTATTAAATTTTAGTTTATTAAAATGTTGTATCAATTGTTTAATAATCTGTGAAAGTGAATGCCAGGTGTGACACACTGGGTAGAGTCAGGTTAGTATTTGGGAGATGATCAGCTAGAATTCAGTTCATAGACTCTTCTGTTAAAACGTAGATAATGTCAAGGGGTACAATGAAGTTTGATTAATTCCTGAGTCCTAAGCAGAAACTGCTTGCTAGCACATTATTAAAGTGGAAGCTTAGAGGGCTTCTAGATGCCACTGGTTTGACATTTCTTTGGGATGGGAAGAGGTGATTAAATTCAGGCATTATAACCCTGTTTGAAAGGTGTAGCAACATGGCATAGTGGAAAAAATGTGAGCTCTTGCTCTGATTTTGGGACATAATGATTGAATCCCACCTTCTATCTTCTCTTTGTAAAATGAATATACTGTTTACCATACAAGGTGTTGTGAGAATTAAATTATAAATGTAGGTAACTGCTCAAAATATGTTATACCCTTCCACTCTCCTTTTAAGAGGGAAGGTGGATTGGGTAAAAATCTATAGACTAGAAATTGGGCAATTGGATATTCTAATTTTGCCTCTGCTAATCAATTTATTTGAAACCCCCATTCTCCAGTGTTGCAGTAGAAAGTCAGACAGGAAGGCAGATTGGTATCACTCTAATATTTATACATTACTGTCACTGGCCTCAAATGGGCTGTTACAGGTCTGTCATCCCATTACGTTTCTTGGGTCAGTTCATTCTCCCACTTTTCATAATACTATTTCAAATACTTTCTACTCCTAGAACCTCTGATCAATCTTCCTCCCTCTGCCCCATCCCATCCTGGTTCTTTTATGCCAACGAATGACCTTGACTCTATCCCAAAAAATGACCCTGATATGATAAATAAAATAAACAGATGGGAACTTCTTTAACTTCTCAGTATCCAAACATGATTTTTTTAAATCTATACCTATTATTTCTTCCTTCTCTTCTGGACAATAAAGGTTTCCTTTCTCCCAGCTAAAACCAGTCTCTTCATCTTTGGTTTGCATCCCGTCCACTCCCACTTTCTTAAGAAACTTACATTATTGATGATCGCTTCTTTTCCCTACATATTCAACATCCTTCTCTTTAATAAGATCTTCCTGTTGGCATTTAATTATACTTACTTCTCTCGAGGTTTCAAAGGTCTTCTCCTGAACTTCTCTCTCTCATTTCTCTCCTTCTCTTCCGGTTACTGTCTTTAAAGTGTTCTTTATATTCAGTGTCCACATTTCCTCACCTACTCACTCAACCAAATCCCACAGCTCTGCTGAGTTAGCTTTCTTAGAGTTACCAGAGATCTCCATGTTGCTAAAGCCAATAGTCATTTTTTTTCTGTTATCTCTTTTTGAATATTGTAAAGACACTTCTGGCTCAACATGTCTAAAACTGAACCCAGAATCTTCTCCTTGAATCCTGATTTTCTTTTGCCCCAAACTGCTTCTTGTTCTTAGAATTTGTTTGTTAGGCTGTTCTTGCATTGCCATAAAGAAAAACCTGAGACTGGGTAATTTATAAAGAAAGGAAGTTTAATTGGTCCATGGTTCTGCAGGATGTACAGAAAGCATGGCGCTGACATCTGCTACGCTTCTGGGGAGGCCTCAGGGAGTTTTCAAGTATGGCAGAAGGTGAAGGGGGAGCAGACGCTTCACATGACCAGAGTAGGAGCAAGAGAGAGAGACAGGAAGGTGCTACACACTTTTAAACAACCAGATCTCATAAGAACTCTTTTAAACAACTAGATCTCCTAAGAACTCACTTGCTATTGCAAAGACATCACCAAGCCATGAGGGATCCACCCCTATAATCCAAATACCTCCCACTAGTTTCATCTCCAACATTGGGGATTACAACTCAACATGAGATTTAGGTGGGGACAAATATCCAAACTATGTCAGCACCAGTTGCTCTTAATTCTTCTTTCTTTCTGAGCTTTCCATGTGTAGTGCAATATTGTGTCCTCTTGATTTCACTTTCCATATATCTCTTGGATCCATCCACTCCTTCCAATGTCTACAAGCCTTCTTATAATCCAGTCTTCTCTATCACACACTATTGCAGTGTTTCCTTAACTCATCTCCATGCACTCTCCAACCTACTCTCAACAGTGGAGCCAAAGCGATCTTTCTGAAATATAAATTCCATCATGATGCCCTCTTGCTGAAAATACAATAGCTTTTCATTGTTCTTAGGATACAGGATCATGCTGTTTCTGCTGTCTGAAATGCTCTTGTCTCTTTAGGCAACTTTAAATGGATTCTTTTAAGATATGACTTCACATATTACTTTGCTGAGTCACTCTGGACTCCCAAAATCAAAGTTGGTAATAACTGCTCTTGTCGCTAAGGTGATTTCATGTCTGTGTGATTATCAGATTTATTTAGAAAAACATCATTCCTTGCCAGCATGGTTCATGTGTCTTTGCCTTATGACTGAATCCCTCCATGAGAAAATAAATAAATGAATGAATAACATATTTTATGAAAACTATACATTCTTAGGACAAAGAAAAAAGAGATTAGAAGCAACTTCTTAGGACTGTTTGATCAGAATGCAGACATTTTCCTCTCCATTGGTAGAGACAACTAGCTGTCTACTGCACATTTATGTACCTCTTTGATAATTTGGAGTGGTTGCTGAGAAGCTGTTGCCTTGCACGAGACCATATCTCCCAACTCCCTAGCATTGAAGTGTGCCACGTGATTAGCTGTTGCCAGCGAGATGTGAGTGGAAGTTAACATGTTTAATTTCTAGGACAAAGATTTTAGGAAGCAGCTGTGTCTTTCTCCCTTTTAACAGCTGGAAGTAGAGGACTCTGAGACTCTAGAGGATGGTGGAGGCACAAAATGGAAGCAATGCAAACCTCTGAATTACCACAAGGAAGAGAGATGACCACTAACCAGTGATTCTCACATTGACTATTACACGAACAAGAGTTGATGAGCAATTACAGGGAGAGGGGTGGTAAATATGGCCCTCCACCTATTTTTAGAAATAGTTTGTTATATGTGGCTGCTTTTGCTGTGTAACAGCAGAGTTGAGTAGTTACAACAGAGATTGTACAGCCCTCAGTGATGAAAATATGTACTATCTTGTCTTTTACCAAAAAAATTTGTCAACACCTGGTCTATTATGCTAAGAACTGTAATTCTTATCATCATTGGGGCTTAATTGTTGTAGCAATGAGCATTACCCTAACTAGTATACCTCCTTAAGTATAAGTATTGTACTTAGCTGTGTCAATTCACTAATCGATGTGTTCTCTTGGCATGTATTTATTGAACATTTAATATGTTCCTGATATTGGAAATATTAAGGTGAATGAGACATGGTTCCTGCTTTTAAGAAACTTAGAGTTTTGGTAGGGAGATCAATGTATCTATTGGCTATTAAAATAGTGGCACAATGGTACTAAATATTAGTTGCTAATAACACATGCAAGAAGGGTACTTATCCCAGACTTGGAAAAAGTAGGTGCTACAGGTCAAATACCCTAAGAAGCAGACACTGAGATGGAGGTTAGTGTGCAAGAGGTTCCTGGTGGAGTGCTCTCGGGACCGAAACCTGCAGGGGAAGAGAAGAAAGCAGGATTAGGCAGAGGGAGAAGTTGGGCAGCCATATCTTCGCAACAAAAGCTTCAACCAAACCCACTGGAAGCCATGATCCTGAAGTGATCCTTCAGAGCTGGGGCAAGGGGCTGGGACCTTCCTACATCAAGCAGTCATTGGCTGCATGCTGCCCTTGCTAAGGAAGGAGTGAGACTTTGTGTCGGAGCTACCATTTAGCCGAGTGTTCTTCCTGAAGAAAAGGTTGACAACAGGACTCTCAGTAGCTGGGAAGTAAGTTTTTCCATCCTGAAGGGGCCAACTGCATGTGCACATTGAGGCTACCCTGGAAGTCTTCTGGGATAAATCCATGGGGAAAGTGACATCTAAACTTAAATCTCAACTTTGAGCAGGAATTTTCACCTTGCAAAAGGTGGGGGTAGGAATGGGCTGTGGAGAATGTCCTAGGAAGAGAGAATAATATATTCAAATCACTAAAAATGAAAGAGAATATAGGAAGATTGGAAACAGAAATTCCACACCGTTTGCCAGTATGGCTTTCCATGAGGCTTCTTTCTCACCTTGATCAGATTCGGATGGAGGGAGACAGGGAAGCTGACGATGGGTGTGACTCTTGTTAATCTGCAATTGCAGAGTACCTACATTTCAGAGAGCTGCAGGTCATAATTAAAATTATCTTACATTTTAAAAACGAAGTATTCACTCTACAGATACAATTTAACTAAGCCTGCAGTCTGGGAGCAGCTTTTACAAGATCTATATTAGAAATATGATATCTTATTCTCACATAGTTTGAGTTAATTATCTCGAGTCAGTGGTTCCTCACCCAAATCATGATTTCTCTATTCCCTGGAATTCTCCATTCTGCTTGGAAACCTATCTGCTACTTACCAAGCAACCTTGATTGACTGGTGCACATGTGAGTGGAATAGTCAAATCCTCCACCCAAGAGAAAACAGCCATTCTATGATTTTTAAAACACAAACATAGGACATATTTGAACAATTAGGCAGGGTAAATGGTAAAGTGATTGGGCTTACAGTTCAAAACAACTAAATGTTGTTCAGTAACTTAAAACAGATGAGTGATTTGCCTTTGCAACAGACGTGCTTTGCAAAATGTGTTTGTTGTAAATGTCCAGGAAGGATCTTTGTACATATTTTATATCCTACATTCAAATTCTATACTCCCTATACAGGTCAAGTACTGTATCAGTCCATTTTGACACCACTATAAGGAAATACCTGAGACTGGGTAATTTATAAAGGAAAGAGGTTTAATTGATTCTCAGTTCTGCATGGCTGGGGAGGCCTCAGGAAACTTACAATCATGGTGGAAGGGGAAGAGGCACATCTTACAAGGTGGCAGGCAAGAGAATTACGTCACTTATCAGATTCCTTGAGCTGATAAATTGTGAATCTGTGTCTAAACTTCTGGCCATGATCTTTTTTTTTTTTTTTTTTTTAATTATCACATTGACTCTGTTGTATTCTATTTTATTGTACTATATTGTATTGCAGTTTATGATATTCAATTTACATCAAGATTGAAATTGAGAAATCACATATGTGTTATAATGTTTTATGAACAAAATGTTTTATACTTTGTCATAAATATATGAGTAGCTGTATTTTTTAAAATGCTGATTATGTGCTATTTGTTTGTAGAGTAACCTAAATGCAAGTATGAAGACAAAAACAAATATCCTCTAACCGTTCGCTCACCTCAAGACCAGAATATTAGAAATTTAAGTCAGTCTGTATGCCTCTGCCTGATCTAATTGTTTCTCCAACAACAATAGCAATAGCAATCTTATATTATTTGTACTATACAAGTTGGTTTTATGGTATTTCTTTTAAAGGCAGACATTTTGTAGATACAGTTATGAATACTCAAGATACTAAGTGTTTTCCAAAGTCACATAAATGGTTAGAGCCAAAATAAAAAAAATCACATACATTCAGCCAGATTTCTGACTCCCACTTTATTTATTTTTAATAGCCAATACTGATGTCTTTCTTTTTTTCCCTCTCTCTCTCTTTTTTTTTTTTGAAACGGAGTATCGCTCTGTCGTCCAGGCTGGAGTACAGTGGTGTGATCTCAGCTCACTGCAACCTCCACCTCCAAGGTTCAAGTGATTCTCCTGCCTCAACCTCCTGAGTAGCTGGGACTACAGCATGCACCACCATACCCAGCTAATTTTTGTATTTTTAGTAGAGAAAGTGTTTCACTATGTTGGCCAGGCTGGTCTCAAACTCCTGGCCTCAAGCCATCTACCCACCTTGGCCTCCCAAAGTGCTAGGATTACAGGTATGAGCCACCATGCCTGGCTCAATGCTGATGTCTTTTCATAAACTGAAGTATAGTTTTGTGGGTCAAAGAAGAAGAGCTCTTGTAGTCTCTGAATATGACAAAACTAGAATAATTGTTTCAAAAGACTCCCAGAGAAAAATATGTCAAAAGTTCCTTCAGGAAGTTATTTCAGGACCTAATAATTCTTCCATAAGTACTTCCTTTACTCCACTTAGTTTCTTCCTGCTGAAGTTTATGCTCATTTCCTCTAATTTCCTTCTGTCCCAAATGAGGGACCTTCATCATTCTCTACCTTACGTTTCCTTCTTTTTGTGATAATCACTTCTGAGCTTACTCAGTGTCACTTCATACACACTGATTCCATGAAAAAAGATTGTGGTCCTATTATACCATATGTCTTAATGATTTCTTCTTCGGGCTGAAGATGTACTCTGTTTACCTGCCATTGAAGATAATATTATTTAAACTTAGGAGCTATCTTTATTATTTTTTTCCTGTTTATTCGCTAGTATTTTTACATTTCTTGTAAGTTAAGAAAAAGAAATACTTTTAGGTTACTGAGAAATCAAGACTTTCTTGGCCATAGCTTTTCTTATTCCAAACCTGGAAGAAATCTCCTGACCACTCCATCTCTGGGCTAGCCATTCTTTTCTATACTAGGTGTCTAATGATGAGGCCGGTGGTTAATTGTTCTTTTCTAGTTTGTTTTGAGTGATAATTTTGAATAACTTCTGCTCTTCTTTTAAAATGGAATGGACATTTAATCTGTCTTGATTGATAGATCCAATCAAAAGAAGGTCAATGATTTCAATATTTATAAATAGATATCAATTTATGTATAAATATTTTCAATATTTATAAATATGTATCATAAAGGAACATGATAAAGATAGTCAAACAAATTCTGGTTTATGCACTAGCATTTATCTTCGTAAATATATTGTCAGAAAGCGATGATAACAACAGTGACAAGAAAAGCAGCAGTAGCAACAACAGAAACCTACTCAGACCAACAACCCTGAATAACTTGTCAAATATTCTTTGATTTGGGGGAATAAAGAGCATGAAGAAATTTTCCCGTCTAATCTTCTACCATTCCTTCTCATGATAATGACTGGCTTTGATATATTTGTCAAATTCCACTATACATTGAGTTTTTCTAACTAGTTACACAAGGTATATGTCTGAGCTGAATTGAATCTTGTTTTTTTGCCTTAAAAATCAGTTTGCTATAGTATTACTGGAATCAACTGAAATGTTCCTATTTAGAAAAAAACAAAACAAAACACTCTTTGGGGCAATCTGAGCTTTGGTTAGATTGCTTACTGCTTCCTGCATTTCTAGACAGATTTTCAAATTTCTCCCACCCCCTGCTGACTAGCACAACAATGGATTTTATTGTCAAGGGTACTGGGGTATCAGACTACTAATTCCAGGGCTGGAGCCTCTGCGGATCTGTTTCTGAAGACATGAGTGTTCTCCCTGAATCCAGTCTGCCTCCTCCCTGCCCACCTCCAGGCTTGCAGTTGTCTGTAAAGCACCGTACAAACATCCTCAAGTCAATCATTAGTCAAGCGTCACTCAGTACAAATGAACTGATGTTCATCTCATTAAGTTATGTAGAACACCTCCTGTTAGTAGTTTTAGCACTCCCAAATAAAAATAAATAAATTTCAGCCACTTTTCGAAGGCATGATAACAAACCATTTACCTGCAAATAACACAGAGAAGAATGTAAAAATGAAATAGAGATGGACTTATATACAAAGGATTTAGTCTATTGGAGAAGATTCTTCTAGGGGAGCAACAGAAAGTAACTCAAGTTCATCTCATTGAAAGATAAGGGTTTTCTTAGATGCAGTGTCAGTGCTTAAACTTCCATCAGTAGGCTGGGGCAAACCAACAGATTGTGCTCTTAAAAAGTGTGGCCCATTGAGTGGAGTATTGGTGGAGAGAGAGAATCTGGGAGGGTTTTATCTAGGAGGTGATGTCTGAGAAAGCCTTGGAGGGCAGGTAGATTTGGAATGTGAAGGGGTAGAGCTCTGAAGGGAGGTGGTAAGGACATTCCAGGGAGAGGGGGTAGCACATGCACTGGCATAGACTCAGACTCAGACACCATGGGGCACATGCAGGATTCAGAGAGTTAGAAAGTAGGATCTATGTCTGGCAGAGGTAAGAGGCTGATATTAGCTCCTAGATGACCTAGACTTGATTTGGTAGGCAGTAGGGGAACACTGAAAAGGGAGTGAGATGACCAGAACTTGGCTTCAGGAAGACTAGGATCATCCAGGTTTTGGCACACAGACTTACTAACTTTTGTAAAGGCAAACTTGGCCAGGCACCGTGACACTATCCAAATATTTTGGGACTCTAAGGTGGGAGGATTGCTTTAGCCCAGGAGTGAGAGACCAGCCTGGGCAGCATAGTGAAACTCTGTCTCTATTAAAAAAGGAAAAAAAAAAAAAAAAAAAACCTTACGACCACTAGGGAGTTGGCGTTCTTCCTTTTAGTCTTGGACACTAGAAAGGAATGTCAAGGCTGGGCTGATGAGACCTGGGTGTTGATGCTGGATGCCAGGTGAATTGGGTAAGAGAACTTACTGGTCCTGTCTAGAGTAGGACCTGGTCTGTTCACCTCTGGTCCTTACCTCTTAAAGCAGATGTTATGCTGAGGCTACTTCAGCTCTTCGTGTAAAGATCAGAGAACCTAGCTCCCCTCTTGCCCCCTAGTTCTACCTGGCCTTCTTAGTGTGATCCTTTAAAATGTTTTTAACTGTGGTTTGAATTCTCGTCCTACTTTGGCTGTGTTTGTGGTTCATGGCATTTAGGAGTCTGTCTTCTAGCTCAGACGCTGCTGTCTCAGACCCCAAGAACCACTGCTTACTTTTGGATTACAGGTCTTTATTCTGGGTTCCCTTTTGAGCATTTCTTTCTTTCTTTTTGGTGCAGAGAAAAAGATCTCCAACAAAGAGCCATCCACTGTTTACAGAGTATATTCCTTTAAAAGAGAATTGGGAGTTTTCTCAGGTGATGTTTTTTCACAGATACATTATTTACATTAACTTTAAACTTATTCTACATCCATTAAAATGCTTACTTTGACTTTTAGCATACAGCCAGTTGGCATCATATGATCCTGGGGGGAAATAATTATGTACATACAAGAAATTCTAAAAGACCTTATGTATTAAATTTTGCTTATTACCATAGTCGCCTAGGAAACAGTGAAGGGTTATATGTTCACTTCCGAAGTTTATGAGCAAAAAATGGACAAATTACTTTCTACCCCCATTTATGCATTAGTCAGAATAAAAGCACTTTGAAGAAAGGGTTACAGATTCTAGGGATGGGCCCTCAGTCCTTCTGTTGCCACGTCTGGAAACCCAAGAATTTGGCATTTACCTTCAAGATGGGTGATTAAAATCCTGACTTAGATATAATCACTTTATTGAAGATGTTTACATTGACTTATTCTTTGGGGGTTTTCCTCCGTGTTTCCATGTAAGTTACATATCTGTACCTCCTCCTTTGACCTCTATACACTGGAAAGAAATAAAACATCTTGCATTAGCATAACTTCCAAACCTGACAGGTGGTATTTAGCCATCGATTTATGGCCTCTAAGCTACATTAGTTCCCATCCCTTTCCACACGGCATGGAGACCCTGTGTGCTCTGTCGATGCGCAATGTTTTTAATGGATGTGAACTTAACCATTAATGTAACATCTCTGGTTTAATGCAGATGCTTTTGTTAAATGACAATATAATTACTAGTCATCGGCAAACCTCAAAAAGCTTGGGAGGTTTTGTTCAGTTAAACACCCGAGAGCTCAGATCCTTATCTGAAGTTTACCCCTTGAGTTTAGCAAGTCCAGGCTGGAAAACTCCCCATCTATCTAAGACATGAGCCCTCAGTCAGCAATTCTGTTCTGTTTCTCAATATTGGCACCTCTATTTTTCAGTCTTGGCCTGCTGAGTACGGTAAAAGGCAACCTAAAAAGATAAAGAAAACGTCATCGGTATCAAATTGAGCTGAACAAAGTATCCCTAAGATGGAAAAAACAATTGGATAAATATTTTATGTTGGAGGAGAAGCGCTCTCTTCTTGGAGTGTTAGGAAACCTTTTGCCTCCATGCCCGGATTCTTGTTTAAAATGTTTCCTGCTATGAAGTTTTCTAGCAATTTCCCCCTGACATCAGATTGGGGGTGGGGGGAATTGCTGAAGATGACTCAGATTAATCCTATTTGAAAACAAGTCTTTTTTTCCTAGAAAAAGTGTGAACGTTTTAACTTCTTTCAGTACGCTGGGGCAAGCCAGCACGCTGTGTACTTAAAAAAATAATTAAAATACTTTCAACACCATGTGTGTTTTGTGTTTAGTTTAGGAGGTACATTGCATCAGTGGTGGTTTTTCCAGTTTTACATTTCTCTAAATGACCTTTTTGTCCTTCTCTTGTCTTCTGTTTCATAAGGTTTGAAGTGAGAAAGGACTTTAGTTATACAGAGTTATTTAGCATTGGCTTAGAGGAATGACTATTGTCAGCTGTTGCAGTATAGGGATTTTTTGGAACTGTCTGAAAGCAAGATTTTGGAGTCTATCTGGCACAGAACTATGAGGAACCATGTATCATTTGATCATCTGCATGCAAATCACAGCCTTGCAATGAAAATATTGCATCTTAAGATGCTAGTATGATGCTTTAAAATAAAAGTTAAACAATTTTTAAAAAAATAACTTAGGAATGCTGCCATCACCTCAGAGAAGTTTTAGCCTTATACTGAATTCTGGTGTTGGTGAGTCTAAGAAGCCTGTCTTGGTTAGACATCTGTTTTTAACCCAGGGAAAATTTATGCTGCTTTTATTTTGAGCAATATTTTTGAAGTCTCTTTTGTCAAGCTTATAGATAAAATAATTTTTAAAGGCATTAATGTCCCCTTGAAACCCAAATATTGATATGAACTTAAAGCCCAGTGGTATACATTTGACCTCAACAGAAAAGCTTAGGCCAGGCACAGTGGCTCACTCCTGTAATCCCAGCACTTCGGGAGGTTGAGGCAGGTGGATCACCTGAGGTCAGGAGTTTGAGAGCAGCCTGGTCAACATGGTAAAACTCTGTCTCTACTAAAAATACAAATATTAGCCGGGCTTGGTGGTGCATGCCTGTAATCCCAGCTACTTGGGAGGCTGAGGCAGGGGAATATTTTGAACTCAAGAGAAAGAGTTGGCCGTGACCTGAGATCACACCACTGCACTCCAGCCTGGGCCACAGAGCAAGACTCCATCTCAAAAAGAAAAAAAGAAAAAAGAAAAGTTGGAGGAAATTCTTAAACAAACACAGATATTAATCTCCTAACATAGTGTCCAGAACATGAAATGATTATTTTTAAGCCATTATCTTCTATTCCCACCATACTACTGCTTGATTTCTGGTAGTTGGAACCCCATTTTATTTTTATAGCTTTGGTTGAGTCGGGATGTGCTGGCCTCTGTCTGTCCTTAGAGATGGCTGATTCCTTCCTTGCAAACCATCGGGGTAACATTGACTAAAGGGTTTTCCACTTGCCTTGCTGAATCCGGAGTTCATAAAGTCATTGAAGGTAGCTTAATTGGTTATGCATTTCAACAAATGCTACACACCATATCTCCAGAGGGTTGCCTTGCGTAAGCCACTGGGTACATAAAATCTGTATTAATCAGAAGGTAAAAACCAGACTCCTTCAGACCTCAAGCGCTCTCTACCAGTTTAGTTAATGAGGATTCTCGCCACCAAAGATAGGACAAACCAGAGAGCACAGGCAGTTAGGGGTGCTCATTTGTGACGCTATGATGTTTAAGCATCATTCTCTTATGTTAGGCCACAAATTAGGACAAGGTGGGCCTTTTTTTTTTTTTTTCTTGTGTGTGTGTGTGTCTCTGTTTGAGCATCTTTGTTTTCTACGGCAGGCTTTAAAAGGGTATTCAGTAAGGCAATGAAGGAGGCTTTTTCCATTCTTTAAAAAGAGCTCATTAGACTCTGCAAATTGATGCAGTACAAACAACATCGAGAGGGTCTGGGTTCCCACATAAATTAGCTCAGTTTGTGCAAGATGAAAAATGCTTTGGCCGTAACAGCCAGCGCTACAAACACACCCTGGCTTAGAAAAAAACAAGGTGTGCCCGCCGTGTCTCTTACGTCACCCGCAGTCATAAAAGTGCTGTAATTAAAACTGAACTGACAATTTGCTTAATGATCTGCCAGGCAGAGGAGAATCCAAGGAGGGCCCCCACGTGTGGTTGGCTGGAGTTTCTGCCAGGCCCACAGCGGTGGCCGCAGAAAAACTCTTCCTCACTTGAGAAAATGGTGACTCATCCGAGAAGACAGTGAGGTGGATGGTGAAGCCGAGCCAGCTGCCTTTAAATCATCAACACCATTTTCAAAATAATGAGTTTGTGTGAGGGAGAAGGTGCTTAAGGTGCTTTGGAACCATCCGTTTATAATTAGCCAGGTCAAATTTAAGAAAATTAAACTATTCCCAGCAATACAACTTAGACCAATTAACGACTTAATTGGTTCACCATAATAATATGAGGTAGGGCTTCTAGTTCAGTTTTCTTACTTCAGAATTACTATTATATTATTATATAAGAAAGGATGTTTTTTATTGGTGAGACGTAGAGTCTCAGTTGGAGCTGACACAATGCTGCTAGTCCAGATTTTGCATAAGCTCTGGAATCCAATTCCTCCACAGATTCATCGTTGACCCTTGAAGAGGCACTTGACCTCATCCTTTCCTGACCCATGAAATTAGAAGCCCAGCTGCCACAGAGAGATGATTTAGATTCGATTCCTGATATGCACTCTATGGTTGGTAAATTTGGAAACTTTCCGAGTAGATCCAGTATATATCTAGATGCTTAATTATTGGGATAAAAATAGTACTGAGTTATTCTTTAATAATTTAAATATGCATTGCCTTGAAGTACCACCATGCTAAAAACAACAACAACAACAACAACAAAAACCAAAAAGCAACAACCAGAAAATATTGAACAGTAAATTTTGGGAGACATTTTCCTAACACAATATGTTACACATTTAAACTAATAAATGTATCCTCATGCCATTTCTGAAGGCCATCCCACCACTCCCGATGGCCAGTCCACCATTGATGAATAGAAAAACATTCAGTTTGTATATTTGTAAATATCCAAGATCTACTATTCGAATCGAATATCTACTTCTAATAACACTGCTTTCCCGCTTAATTTTCCAGAAACTCAGAGGATCTTTAATGCAAACGTAATCTGCACCTTATGAGGGAAGGTTTAATAGTTAAAATCAATGTTGAATAATATGAAGAGATAAACAGAAGTCAATTTTTAGAACCTGCTATTCTTAGCCTCTTTTCCCCCAAGAAGATTCTAAATAATTGCATAGTATTCACTTACCAAAACACACCTCTTTTTCAGTCAAAACTTCAGGAGTGCTTTTTCAGTGTCATCATGTGGATTTCTTAGGGACAGTCATTTGACATTAAAAGCTCATGAATGTGGAAAATCTTTGTTCAGGTGGCTTCTGAGATATTGCACATTCCTTTGAACCATGCCCTGCACTGGGTTTCCACTGTCAAGCAGGTGGTTGAGTATAATACTGAGACAGTTAACCTAATTCCTTCCCAGAAAACCAGGTTTATAGTAAGCAGGGAAATAAAGTGCAGTTTTGTTCAACCCAATGATGAGAATCATCTCGGCTGATAAGAAAAGAATCTTTTTAAAGTTTATGAGACATTGAGCCTCACAAAACAGTTATGTGCAAAGATCAAACAGTTCCAAAAATTGTTCTATGCAGCCATTGTCAGAACTTTCTTTTGCGTCTTGAAAATACACAGTAATACATGCTACATTTAATGTAAAATTACATCATATCTGAGAATACCAGAAATGGTGCACATTTTACTCGTTCCTTTATATAATACATTATTTTAATGCCATTTCTGTTGAATTGCTACTTTCTTAACCCATTTAATGTTTATCTTGAATTTTTTAGTCTTTTATTATTAACACTAGGGCAAATAACTTAATAAATACTCTTCATAGAACAAATGTATCACACTATGATTCCAGATGGTGCTGACTGGTTGAGAGTAGAGCAAAGAAAATAGACGGATAAATTTTGGAGTCAGAAAATCTTAAATTTAAATCCTAGTTCTGCTATTTCTCAGCAGAAGGACTTAGATAAGTTATTTAACTTCTCTGAGCTTTAATCTTCTCATCTACAAAGTAGAAATCAAAAAATGCCTAGCTCCTAATGGTTGTGAGAATTAAATAATGTATGATAAATGTAACATGCTTAGTATTTGATATGTCACAAATGAGGTGCTAGCCATATCGTAACATATTAAGCTGTAAGAAATTCAATGACCTACCTTTCTTTCTTTCTCTCTCTCTTTCCTCTTTCTCTCTCTCTCCTCCCCACCCCCCTCTCTTTCTCTCTCTCTTGACAGTGTCCTGCTCTGTTGCCCAGGCTGGATTGCAATGGTGTAATCTCAGCTGACTGCGACCTTGACCTCCTGGGCTCAAACGATCCTCCCATCTCAGCCTCCCAAGTAGCTGGGACTACAGGTATGGGGCACCACACCTAGCTAATTTTTCTATTTTTAGTAGAGACAGTGCCTTGTCTTGTTGCCCAGGCTAGTCTTGAACTCCTGGGCTCCAGCAATCTGCCCACCTTGGCCGCCAAAAGTGCTGGGATTATAGGTGTGAACTACCATGGTTGGCCGTTTCTTATTCAACTTTGTATATCCAATGGCTAGCTTCTTGCCTAGTAGGCATTACAGAATGTTTAATGAATGATTGAATAAATAATACCATATTTTTATATAGATCTTAACTGTTTAGAGAGAACTATTACATGTACAATCTCATGTAACAAAAAGATATTAGAAATATAGGAAAATGTCCAACACTCCATTCCAAATCAATAAATATGAGTTACAGATACTAGCAGGTTTTCTAAAATAAGACTCTTGACTGCAATCCTAAAAGTTAACTGAGTTCATTTCCTTATTAATAGGGATTGTTCAAATTGAACCATTTCTTCATATAACTTCTTTTAAGTGATCAATAAAAATTACGTATAGATTGAGAGTTTTAAGACATACATCCAAGTGCACCTCTGCTAGAACTTTTCTTCTTGGACTGTGGGATCTTAATCCAATAGCCACTCAAGTGCTTTTATCATTTTTCCTGCCTTACGGTCCAACGGTCTACTTAGACCCTCATTCAGTTTCCCAGATGCACTTCTAAAAATAAATGGATGAAAAAGAAAGCTTTTCTTGGCAAGGTATTTAATGTGTTGTCTTGTTGAAGGCCCCTCCTGATGTATTTACTGAGAAACAGTATCAGCAGAGCCTGCCTTAGGATGCTTTTCTCTCCTCACTAGCGTCCTGTGCCAGAGGTACCTAATATTTAATTTAAGCAGGGGATCATAAAAGAAGCAGAGGCCATGTCTTAGCAGGCAAAGAAACACATTTATTTCTATTATGATTGTTGAGAGTATTTTGAGAGGTTATTAGAAACCAATTGATTTTCTTTACTGTTTTATTATATAACATGTAAAGGTAAACCAGTAAACCATAGATTTGGTCTGGATTTTGTAATTTGTGGGGATTTGTTGATGAAATCAAGGGGCCCTAGAAATAAAATATGTGGATTTTCCACCTTGTTATTCCTTTAAAGAAGGAAAAACAGATTTGTAAATCTAGAGTCAATTTCTGCTCAAATAGAAACAGGCAGAATCTCTCCCTGTCTCTGTCTTTGCCTGCCTCCCTCCCTCCTTCCCTTCTACTTCCCTTCCCTCCTTCGTTCTTTCCCTTTTTCCCTCTCTCCTTCCTTCCTTCTCTCCTTCCTTCCCTGTTTCCTTCTTACCTCCTTTCTTCCTTCCCTCCCTCCTTCCTTCCGGGCTTTCTTCCTTTTCCTTCCTTCCCTCCCTCCTTCCTTCCTTCCTCCCTTCCTTCCTTCCTTCCTTCCTTCCTTCCTTCCATCCTTCCTTCCTTCCTTCCTTCCTTCCTTCCTTCCTTCCTTCCTTCCTTCCTTCCTTCCTTCCTTCCTTCCTTCCTTCCTTCCTTCTTACTTTATTTTCTCCCCATCTCTTCCTTCCTCCCTCCCTCCCTCTTTTCCTCCCTCCCTCTCTCCCTTCCTTCCTTCTTACTTTATTTTCTCCCCATCTCTTCCTCAATATTTGACATCCTTTTTCTTCTTTTTCCCATTTTTCCCTCCCTCCCTCCTTTCCTCTCCTCTCTCTCTCCCTTGCTTTCTTTCCTTCACTGTCTGCACCTCTTCGTCCTAACTCCTTCTCCTTTACCATTCAACACTCTTTCATTCAAATTTCAAGTATTTATTTCTACCTACCATGGGTCAGGCACTATTCTAGTCTTCTAATCAATCTCCTCTAACATATTCTTATCAAGCCGTCATTCCGTCTGTGTGAACAGCTCACTGGACTCCACTTACTCCATTTAAGTGTGTTTCTCCGTGGCTTTCTCTGAAGTTACACTCTTTCCCCCTAATGCAACTGCACATTTAAGTTTTAAAGGCAAACAATAATCTGAATTGGCTGGTATTTGCCTAGGCATGGAGGGGAAACCATTCTTTTCACATTTGGAAAATCAGTTAGAAATTGTAAATATTTTGCATATGTTGCTTTATCCTGAGTTTTTCAAAGGAAAAGAAAAACTTTCATGATGCTTACATAATTTTCGTTCACTCTCCGATTGTCTTAGAGCATATCCAGGTGAAGGGCTAGTGGGACTGGATCCTGCCTTTCTTTTGGGGGCCAGTGAGGTCATAGACCGAGGAGGGATATTTTGCAAGAGATGTGTTGAGGTATTCTTTATATGCTCCCTAGAAACATTAACTAGCTCATCAAGTGAGAAACATCAGACATAGGACAGAGGCAATGAGTCAGAATGAAAAACTGACTTTGCAGGCCGAGTAAGAGATGGGATTAAAGCCCTCGGCATCCCATGGGGTAAAGGGACTGTAAGTAGAATACCACCCCAGGAGTTCCCGAATCAGAGTGTACAAGTAGAAAGGGGAGTTGGGACCTCTCCACTGGAGAGTCCCCCATTTGAGAATTGTAGGTCAGGGGGCCCATTTTGCCAGGGGGAAGGTGGGTTCTAAATTTAACTGTAAAATACCAGTTGGAAAGATTCTTACCTATCAAGGAGAATATCTTTTACCTAGTAGTAATCCAGGAAAGTTTTCAAAGGTGAGTGGGAAAGGATTACAGTTGAATTAGTCATGTTCCACTTGCTCGTCTCTTTGCAGTACTTTTTTTGAGGATCCCATTTGAATGAGTGTGTGTGTGTGTATGTACACATGTGTATACACGGGTGTGTGCTTTGTGTGAGAAGTTTTTACTGATTTAAGGTAAGTTTAAAATGCTTCCTCTTTCTGTATTTCACTTGGGTGTTGAGTGTGGAGACTGTTGCGTGTGGAGACTAACCTGCACCTAATGACAAAAGTAAGCTTTACTTCTGGAGCTTTCCACGAGCAGTCTATCAAAAAGCCAAGGGGAAAATGTGACTAACTAACTATGGACTTCCTAAATGGAAGGAAACTTTTCATGCTTAAAAGTTGAAAATAAAACTTGCTGCAGAGAAAAAGGCTTGACCGAGGAAGATTTAAGTAAATAAGATTCTGATTATCACAATCTCTTTAGATACACAAAATTAAAGGATAAACAACAAACTGTAAAAATATTTACACCCAGCTCCATAGTTAAATATATAATATTCCATGCGCAAAATGATTTGGAGAACTGTAAGGTCTCAATAGATAAACCGGTAAGTGATACAAATTTAAAAATGGCAATAGTTTATAAACATGAAGAACTTAATAAGAATGTAAAGTAAAAGAAGAATGAAATACCCTCCTCCCTTGTTTCTTTATAATTGTTCATGATTAAGAAAATATTCTGGTAGAATATTTGTAGATGGAATCTTAAAAACTTTACCTTGTAGTGGAAAGTCAACTTAAACTTTTTACCCTATTGATGCTGAATCTGCACATTATCTAGATAAAAGGAAAACACATTTTTGTGATAAGGGATATTGTTGAGACAATAGTTGGGACCAGAGATATCTCCAGGGAGAAATAGTTTGTTTCTCTTTGGATGTTAGGGTAGAGTATACTTGGATGCAACGGTTTAATTTCCTCCGCTTTATATATCTACATTTTGGAGTCAACAGTTATCTTTTCAAAACAAGCAGCAAAATCAGAAGTCCCTTTCTTTTTTAAAAAAATCATTGTTTGCTTCATTTTCTCCAATATCAGTCTCAAGTATACATTTTTGAGTGATTTACATGTGAACGTTTGGTTTTCATCCAACATTGAACATTAGCTTCTTTTAGTGCTTATTGGATAGAAGCTGATTGGTTTCATCTGTGAAGCTGTAATTGAATATTCTTAGATTCTATGCAGGCATTCGTCAACCACCCTATCCCAGTAGCTGCAGTGTGTGTCAGGGGGCCCCATCCAGAGCTGGGAGAATGATATGGTTTGAGTATATGTCCCTGCCAAATCTCATGTTGAATTGTAATCCCCAGTATGGGAGGTAGGACCCAGTGGGAGGTGAATGGATCATGGGGTTAGATTTCTCGTGAATGGTTTGGCATCATCCCTAATGGCTTGGTGCTATCTTTGCCATAGTTGAGTGAGTTTTTATCAGGAATGGTTGTTGTAAAGGGTGGCCTCTTCCCCACCATTCTCCAGCTTGCCCTGCCTTCACCATGTGAAGTGCTTGTTTCCCATTCCTCTTCCGTCATGACTGAAAGCTCCCTGAGGCTTCACGAGGAGCCCAGCACATGCCAGCACCATGCTGCCCGTAAAGCCTGCAGAATCATGAGCCCATTAAACCTCATTTCTTTATAAATTACCCTGTCTCAGGTATTTCTTTATAGCAATGTGAGAAAAGCCTACTATAGAGAATGACTCAGTCCTTAACTTTTTCTGTGACCAAGACCCCATCTCTTACTTTTTATGCTTTAGGATTCTTATCTAAAAAATAAGAATAGTAGGCCAGGTGCAGTGGCTCACGCCTGTAATCCCAGCACTTTGGGAGGCCGAGGCAACCAGATTACAAGGTCAGGAGTTCGAGACCAGCCTAACCAATATGGTGAAACTCTGACTCTACTAAAAATACAAAAATTAGCTGGATGTGGTGGCAGTGAGCCAAGATTGCGCCATTGCACTCCAGCCTGGGTGACAGAGGGAGACTCTGTTTCAAAATAAATAAATAAATAATACTTACCCACTATGAAAACATATTACTAAAAATGACCAAATGAATTGACTGCATGGAACTTAAGAAAGAACATAGTAGTCTAAAAAGGTTTAATACTAAAAAAACAAATGGAATAAAGAATTTCACTCCACGGTTGTTAATCCAGCACCTTTCATAAGTATGAAACTTATTTAAGCTAAATAAAAATAGCACAGGACAGGTGGCATTTGTAAGAGAAATTGCAGAGAACACAGCAAAGATACTGGAAAGTTACAATTTTTTCCCAGATAATTAAAGGTCTTACTATTTAGCCAAACCATAATTCATCACAAAGAGCGAGACATTGATTATTGTTCTGGCCACATTCATTTTTAATTCCATTAGTGAAATAAATGACAGCCGTAGAATACGCCACTTTCCTGATACGCAGCTATCAGAATGGTAAATAACTCTACAATCCTGAACAACTGAACAGATAAGCTTCTTTCTCCATCTGTGGCATCCCGAACGCCAAAGTTTTAAGTAGCAATAAATGTAATATCCATCTTCTTCAATGTGTTGTCATAGCAGCTGTTTGGTGATCCCAGCGTGTTCCAAATAAAGCGATTCTCATTATTTACCCAGTGGTGAACTGCAGAGGTGGACCGCTCTGCACCGTCTTCATTTATCCCCCGGCAGAAGTTGGTTTCCTCCAGAGCCCTGAAGCTAACGGTTCTCATTCAAACGACAATGCGAGTGTCCTGAAAACCGACTAAATTATATTTCTAGGTACATATGTCGTAATGGCTGTCAAAGAGAAGCATGCTGGCAGGTTATCTGGCTTCCCCATCTTCTTCAGGTGTAATGTAGTCATTCATTTTGTTAACTCTCTCTTTGTATTTCAACCCAGAGGAGACCACAAACTGAAAAATACACACTAGTCTATTTTTGCCTTCTGTTGGTCTGTTTGTGGGAGTAATTGTTTCACACTCAGTGAACCACAAATGAGCTGATACTTGTATAAGCACTTTTAGGAGAACAGAGGGGCATTATTCTTACATTGAATGTGAAGGGATGTGAGGTCTTTATATACGTAGAATGATGTATGTTTCAATGCATTTGCCAAATTCTTTATAAATAATTTCATTCTTGCAAAGTAGTGTCAATGGCGTCAGGGAGGGGGTAGTTTTGCTGGATTTACTTTAATTTAAGACAATTGCTAGTAGGCCTATTTTGTGGTTGACCTGGACCTCTTTTAGATATTGACAGTACTAATTTGTGAAATTAATTTTCTCCTCCCACTTCCCCAACACACACACACACACACACACACTCATACACACACACACACACAGACACCACATACCCCACACACAAAACCATATAAACACTAAAATATCCAAAGCATAGGCATGTCAACTTTCTGGTACAGCCCACACATTTGTATGATTGCAATTGTTTTTTCTTTGAGAAGCTATCTGTAAAGCTCAAAATACAATTTTTATATGTATTTAATGATTGAAACCTTCTTTTTAAACTGTTCTCTTATAGCAGCAAATAGGTTTCCCGTGAGGTAGCTATGAAAGGTGGTTTGCCATAGAGGTCAGAGGTAACTGACTGTAAATGAGGTCTCAAGAAAAATATTCTATTGCTGAATCAAACCTGAATTATTGGCACAAGCCTTTTCTGTGTGGTTAACCAGGGCATGTAATATTTTGAGAGCATGAAAAAAATGGCTGACTCGTCACTGATAACGAGTGTAGCTTGGTAAACTGAGATAATGAAAAGGGGTAATCACATTTCATGCTTTAGGGCATACGTTGATCACTTGCAGGAGTCAGGAAGGAATTTCTCCCTCCCAGCAGAACAACGTGATGCTGAGTTCCTGAAGGCGTCTGGAAGCCTCTAAGGTCTTGCCTGAAGCAGGAATACTTGCATGGGACAGTCTGATTCTAGCCTGAGGACCCGCTGTTCCTCTGCACATTCTGAGCATGCAGGCAGATTTCTATCTTGTTCTTTGTGCTGGGAAGGGCTGTTTCATTGTTTCCTGGTTTGGCTACTGATTGGTCTTACTCAAAAGTTGATGAAAGTGGTGATGCCATGCGCTGCAACTCGCATACTCTTGCTTTCAACCCTGATGTTATGTTACATGAAATACTATTCTCAGAACAAAGGTAGACACTCTATAGCATTTTCCCAGTTATTCTTGGACAGAGAAAGAGAAGAGATATTATGCTATCTAAACTGCTGGTATCCTCTTCCTTTTTCCACTGTCTTCCATAAAGTAAGGGCTGAATAGTCTTGTAGATTTAGTTCTTATTCTTCATTCTGTCCATCTTAAACCAGCCTTTCTCAGCTAAGGTTTCTCATCTGCACTGCAGAAGTATTGTTTGAGTGACTACTCTCTAAATTTTCCTAAAGATGGTATGTAATTAAGACCTTTCTATATGTGTTGGAGAGAAGTTAATTCATTACATAAAAGGATGCTTCTTTGCAGTGGGATAGTCAGACAGCATACAGAGTTGCCCTGGGAAGGTTTTGTCCTTCCTGTCCCCTGTAGCCTATGTTCCTGTCACCTACAGGAGCATCAAAGCATTTAATATGCAGGCTCACGTTTAGAGTTCATCTTCCCCCAGCAACTGCACATCCTCTAGTCCAAACTATTCCCTTCCTATTTGCCTGTATTGAAACTCACCGGTCTCATTTTCTGGGATCCTGGCTCTTTGAGAGGGAGCAGGCGATACTAACAGAATGTTTTCAGTAAAGGGAGATTAGATTAATTAAATAATGCCTCTACAGCAGGTTTCTCAATGCCTAGTCATCAGAATGCTTTTAAGGAATGACTAAATAGTAAGAGATTTTGGTAACCTTAGTAGACTGGTGGAAATAAAAATCATCTACTGTGTATTTAATATAAGGTAGCATGCTAGGCACTGGAATATAACAGATGAATGGAACAAGACTCATGTTTCCACATTTTTCACAGTCAAGTTAGGGAGACAAATGAGCAGACAAATACAAACAAAGAATTGGCAAACCATGAAATGTAAACTTTTCCTAAAGTCCATGAAGAATCATGGAAGGGTTTAGCAGAGACATGCCCTGACTTCATGAGTCCGATGGCTTTCTGCAGGGTGGCTGGATGGGGGCACCTAACACTAGAGACAGGCAGACTGTTGGGGAAGTTTTTGAAATCTTCTAGGTAAGAAAAACAATGAGGGGTTGACCCAGGCTGTGGTAAGAAGGAGAGGAAAAATCGCAGCATAGATAGATTAACTTCAGATGTAAATGGAAGGATGAGTGATTGGATGTGGGTATTGAAAAACAGGAAGAATAAAGATGACTCATGGATTGGTGGTCTAGGAAGATCCAAAAGGAGGGTGGAGGCATTGGTGAAAAGGGCCATCCAGGAGCACCAGGTTCTGGAGAAAGAGGGAAAGTTCAACTTTGAGTATGTGGACTTCGAGGAGCCCATGTAACCATCTGGTGGATCTAACAGGTCAAAAGGGCTATAACGCTCTGACACTCAGAAAGGAGGTTTGTGTGGGGGCTAGAGATTTAGGAATCTCAGTGTTGATGACAGAGTCAAGGGAGAGTAGAGAGAAGAAAGGGGATGTGAAGGAAATCCTGAGATATGCGGTACGGGGGAGTGAAGAGGATATAGGCTTTGCAATCAGAACGTCAGCACTCAATGTGTCTGACAGTTCGTGAGCTCTCAAAAAATCACAAACCGCCATGCCGTAATTCAGGGTGAGGCTCTGTCTTCTTCATCTTTGTGTCACAACATCTAGCACCGTTTCCTGCACACAGTAGGTGTCCAATCATGCACTCACTGGATGAAAGAGGGCCCCACAAAGCAACGGTGGCCTGACGGGGAAACCAAAAGCAGGAAAATGGTTTCAAGGAAGAGGGTGTGGTCACAGTGTCACTTGCATTCAAAGGTTAAGTAAGACTGAGAAGGGTCCAGTAGATCGGGCAATCAGTGGGTTCGTGACTGTGGGGAGAGTCGTGGTGGAATGCAGGGAGTTGAGGGGTGAGCAGCAGGTAAAACAGGGTGGCAGTGAGTTCCTCCATTACTTTTCTATGAAGTGAGGCAGTGAGGGGGAGAAGAGACACTTGCCACCAGCATGTGGTTAGTACCCTGCAAATTACGGAGGTTATTAGTGTTCAACAGAGGCATCCTCAACAGGTCACTTGGCTCCTACCCTCTATCCTTAGCCAGTCTGGGAGCATCCCTTCAGCAGCCCAGGCCTAAGCAGAAGCTGGTTGCCTCCAGTCTCTCATGCAGCAGTTTCTATAAAGCTCTTATTAATGGAACCCCCAACTCCGTCTGCCTTATAACTCCCATCCGTTGGTTCTCCTCCAGTTTGGCCTTCTCCAGCCACAAGGTACATCCATTGTAACTGCTCCATTTTCATGAGCCATGAGGAAAACAAAGGAAAGAACAAAGCCTGCCCTTGGAAACATCCGATTCCCAGGCAGTTTTATTCTATTTTCTCTGCCTTTCTTGAAACTATGTGAACTACTTTGATATATGCAATCAACCAAAATTATGGTCTCATAATTTCCACCAGTTAGTAAAAACTTAGGAGGTGAGAGCATTTTCAGGTAACATGAAATTGGGTCCAAAAACATGCTTCCACTGCAGGCTGTTAGGAGTGCAGCAGGAAAATCACAAAATTGTGCTTATTGAAAGTAATTTAGGCTGGATGAGATGGCTCACGCCTGTAAATCCCAGCACTTTGGGAGGCTGAGGTGGGAGAATCACTTGAGCTCAGGAGTTCAAGACCACAAGCCTGGACAACATAGTGAGATCCCTCCATCTCTCCAAAATAAAAAAAAATTAGCTGGGCATGGTGGCATGTGCCTGTAGTTCCAGCTACTTGGGAGGCTGAGGCTGGAGGATCACCTGAGCCCTGGAGGTCAAGGTTGCAGTGAGCTGTGATTGTTCTACTGCACTCAGCCTGGGCAACAAAGTGAGACCCTGTTTCCAAAAATTAAAAAAAAAAAAAGGAACTAATTTATATAAGCAAAGTAGTAAGAAAAAAGGCAAAGTAGTTTTATAAGCCAAATAAAATCATATTTTTTCCCTTTTCTTTTCAACTTTTTTTTTTTTTTTTCATTTGGGAAGAGAAACAAATAAATTTGGGCCCAGGAAAAGTTTTGATTTCTGTACTTAAAATTTTAAAAGCATAATGGAGATAGCTAATCTGTCACCCATAGACATTTACTTAATTAACTACTAAAAATGTAAAAACATTGACTTATTTGATTTACTATTATATATCCATTACTGCCATAATTTTAACAGTGGATAATTTATGGTTTCTCTATGAATCAAGGCTTGGGGAATTATTTTAAATTTAGCATTCAATATTTATTCACTGTCTAGGCTCATCTAATGGAAGATCCTTTGGTGCCTTCAACTTTAGAGGCAGAAATTACAAGTTGATCTATTTCCATCTGAAAATACATCACTTTTTCATGCTACAGTGAAGTATCTGTAGCACAGACTTAAAGCAAAGTGTTAGTCTGGTTGTTGACATGATTTAAAAAGGCATCCGTCTATATATATATGTATATATGTCTATATATGTCTATATATATATCTATGTGTGTGTGTGTGTGTATATATATGTATAAAATGAAATCAGTCTTCATTGCCCTAGAAACAGGTACATTAACATGTGGTTAAATTCTAACCACAACTCTTACAAGGCCCAACTTCCCAGGCCTGTTCCATTTTACTTTTTTTGTTGTTGTTGCAGTTTCTTGCTTGTGGCCACGAAACTGCATTGGCATTAATGCACCTCATCAGAGTTATAGGTTTCATGAGAAGTCTTTAAAAAACTGGGTGAGAGGCTGCAGCCCCTTCCAGCCGCAGTAGAGGCGTGATTCACCAGAGGAGCGGGTACTTTCCACAGACTGAGGGCGGGGGCACTGTCCGTGCGTGCTTCAGGCCCTGACGCAGGACTGAAAGCCAAACTCCTCCCGGCCCACCCATTTAGCCATAGGCTTCAGAAACCTGTTTCCGTGCGGCTGGGAAAGAACAGACGGTGGGATTCCTTGCGGATGGCTCACTGCTTTCCTCTGTGACCCCTGAATACTTTTCTCCCAGGTTTAAACTGGTCAAAGCTTTCTTCCTTAACCCATAAAGGGCAAGCCAGGCCTTATCTCTTCTCAGTTGGGAAAGGAACATTGATGTGATCTGTCCACATTCACTGACATGTCTCCTCTGCACAGCCGAGAGTCAGGAATGAGACTGAAATGCGTTTCGTGATTCACTTTACAAATATTGAACATCTGGTCTGCGTCAGGAATGTGGTGGTCACTGCAGATACCAAGGTAGGAAAACAGCCTCTACTCTGCAGCCGTTCATAGCTTGGCCTAGAAAACAAAACCGCTCAAAACCATGAAGACAAGACTGAAAATTATGTGTCACAGAAGTGACATAGGCAAGGCACTGTGGGAGTGAGAGGAGGTGTACTTGGTAAAGAAGGCGGAGAGTGAGGAATGAGAGAAGGCTTCATGGAGGTGCTGACCTTTGAGCTGGTACTTGGAGGATGTCTAGAGCTTCACTGTCAGAGGATCAGCGACCTGGCTTTTCAGGTTTTCTGAGAAAACAGAAAGTCTCACTAAAGCATAGAGTGTGAGCAGAGGAGATAGTTAGGTGAATTTAATGGAGTCACCATCTTAAGAATTTTGGCTAGCCATACGCAGAAAATTGAAACTGGGCCCTTCCCTACACCATATGCAAAAATTAACTAGAGATGGATTAAAAACTTACATGTAAAACCTCAAGCTATAAAAACCCTGGAAGACAACCTAGGCAGTACCATTCAGGACATAGGCATAGGCAAAGCTTTCATGACAAAGACACCAAAAGCAATTGCAACAAAAGCAAAAATTGACAAATGGGATCTAATTAATCTAAAGAGCTTCTGCACAGCAAAAGAAACTATCAACCAGAGTAAACAGAGAGTCTACAGAATGGGAGAAAGTTTTTGCAAACTATGCATCTGACAAAGATCTAACATCCAGGATCTATAATAAACTTAAACAAATGTATGAGATTAAAAAACCCCATTAAAAAGTGGGCAAAGAACATGAACAGATACTTCTCAAAAGAAAACATATATGTGGCCAACAAGCATATGAAAAAAAGCTCAACACCACTGATGATTAGAGAAATGCAAATCAAAACCACAATGAGATACCATCTCACACCAGTCAGAATGGCTATTGCTATAAAGTCAAAAAAATAACAGATGCTGGTAAAGTGTTGCAGAAAAAAGGAACAATTACACACTGTTGACCTGACTGTAAATTAGTTCAACCCTTGTGGAAGACAGTGTGGCAATTCTTCACAGACCTAAAGACAGAAATGCCATTAAACACAGCAATCCCGTTACTGAGCATATGCCCAAATGAATGTAAATCATTCTATTGTAAAGACACATGCACGTGTATGTTCATTGCAGCACTATTCACAATAGCAAAGACATGGAATCAACCCAAATGCCCATCAGTGATAGACTGCATAAAGAAAATGTGGCACATATACACCATGGAATACTATGCAGCCATAAAAAAGAACAAGAGCATGTCCTTTGCAGGGACATAGGTGGAGCTGGACACCATTGTTTTTAGCAAACTAATGCAGGAGTAGAAAACCAAACACCGTATGCTCTCACTTGCTAGTGGGAGCTAAATGATGAGAACACACGGACACATAGAGGGGAACAACACACACTGGGGCCTATTGGAAGGTGGAAGGTGGGAAGAGAGAGAGGATCAGGAAAAACAACTAATGGGTACTAGGCTTAATACCTGGGTGATGAAATAATTTGTACAACAAACCTCCATGACACACATTTACCTGTGTAACAAACCTACACAACCTGCACATACACCCCCGAACTTAAACTAAAAATTTTTTTTTAAAGAATTTTGATTAGCAATTGACATCTAGAGCAAAATGCTCTTCCTTTCTACCATCAAAAATCATTCTCGTATATTAAATGACATCACCATGAGATCATTCTTTATGTTTAAAACCTAATTTTTTATTTTTTTCTCCTTAGTCTTCAAACAGGGATTAAAGATAGCCAGCCATCTTTGATTGTATCATACAGTTGTTGTTGTTCAAAAGCTACCTCATATTGGGTTATCCACTTAAAAGGGAATCTATAGAAAAGAGAATAGAGAAGTTGCTAATTACTAAGTGTGTTTAAATCGATACACCTCGGGCTGTGTCAAAAACACAAAGTGACCTCAAGTCTGTACCCCAAGGTCTGTCATAAAGCACGTACTTGGAAATTAAAAAAAAAAAAATCCCCAACTGGGCGCAGTGGCTCAGGCCTGTAATCCCAGCACTTTGGGAAGTCGAGGCGGGCAGATCATGAGGTCAGGAAACTGAGACCATCCTGGCTAACACGGTGAAACCCCGTCTCTACTAAAAATACAAAAAACTAGCTGGAAATGGTGGCAGGCGCCTGTAGTGTCAGCTACTCGGGAGGCTGAGGCAGGAGAATGTGAACCCGGGAGGCAGAGGTTGCAGTGAGCCGAGATCGCACCACTGCACTCCAGCCTGGGCGACAGAGCGAGACTCCGTCTCAAAAAAAAAAAAAAAAAAAAAAAAAAAAAATCCCCAAGTGAACATTCAATATTTATCTATTGCATATGCATCCTTGGTTGCAATGACAGAATTTCTGATTTTGAGGAGATCAGAATGCCATTGATTTGTCCTTCATTGCTGATCTTCTAGCCCAAATATAAAACACAACTAACTACCATAGGCAACACACGGCATGTTCATTATTCTGGACATAATAAAAAGAAGATCCTTGCAGTGGATGAAATGGAGCCCTGGCTATGGTTTCCAAAGCAGGCTGTGCGGGCCGGCCACGGTGGCTCACAGCCTGTAATCCCAGCGCTTTGGGAGGCTGAGGCAAGAGGATCACCTGAGCTCAGGAGTTCAAGACTAACCTGGGCAACAGAGTGAGACCTCATCTCTAAAATTAAAAATAACAAACAAACAAACAAAAACACCCAAAGCAGGCTGTGGGATCTGGTGTTTGGAAATCTTGAAGATGGGGTTGACAGTCACCTTGATGAGTGTGGTCCCGCCTAGGGCCAGGTGTTCGGTGAGAGACCCCTGTGGCTCCTTCCCCCCTCATGTTCCCAGGAGCCTTCTGAGTCACCAGTGTTTGGGCTTGATTACTAAACCAAGTCCATTCTCTTGAGAATGCTTTTCAACAATAGTTCAGAGACAGCATGAGCCAAAAATCACGTTAAAAGTGACCTCACTTCCTTAACAGCTATTGACTTGTGTCCTCTAAAGAGGGTGAGGGAAAGGGAAGAGGAAAACCTTTTTTCACCTTCTTTCCTCAGATAGATCAGGAACCACCAAGGAAAGCAGCAAATCATCACCGTCCAGGGGTCAGAGCCAGTCGAGGTTTTGATTCTCATTTCTGATATTTACTTGTACTGTGGCACATCTCCCCAAACCAGTGCTTCCTCGTCTGTTCGATAGGGTCCAAATCACCCATGGCCCCTCTCCATTCCCTCCCCAGCCACAGATGGCCATGCACTGCCTAGAATGTCAACAGGATCTCATTGTGCGGGGTTGGGGCGGCGGTGGCGGTAGTGAGAAATGTATCCACTGGGTACTGGTCCTAGGTTTCCCTCCTATCAGCTGGGGGATCTTGGGCAAGCCATTTGACTTTCTTTTGTCTTTGATTTTCTTCACCTGTAAGATTCAATAGCTGGGCCGGGCTCGGTGGCTCAAGCCTGTAGTCCCAGCACTTTGGGAGGCCGAGACGGGCGGATCACGAGGTCAGGAGATCAAAACCATCCTGGCTAACACGGTGAAACCCCGTCTCTACTAAAAAATACAAAAAAAAATAGCCAGGCGAGGTGGCAGGTGCCTGTAGTCCCAGCTACTCGGGAGGCTGAGGCAGGAGAATGGCGTAAACCCAGGAGGTGGAGCTTGCAGTGAGCTAAGATCCGGCCACTGCACTCCAGCCTGGGCGACAGAGCAAGACTCCGTCTCAAAAAAAAAAAAAAAAAGATTCAATAGCTAAACTAACTGCTCCAAGCCAGAGGTTGGCAACCTGTGCCCTGAAGGCCAAATCTAGCACATTGCCTGTTTTATTGGGTGTTACTGCTTGAATAGTGTTCCCTACAAATTCACATGGTGAAGGCCTAACCAATTATTGGAGAACTGAAAAGGCAAAAAAAAAAAAAAAAAAAAAAAAAAAAAAAAGCGACTGAGATTTCACCAAGGCAACACCTAAGGGTGTGTTACGGACTGAAGTTTGTCTGCCACCAAATTCAGACACTGAAGCCCTAACTCTAGTACCTCAGAATGTGACTGCATTTAGAGACTGGGCTTTTAAAGAGGGGATTAAGGCTGGACACGGTGGCTCACACCTGTAATCCCAGCACTTTGGGAGGCCGAAGTGGACGGGTCACCTGAGATCAGGAATTTGAGACAAACCTGGTCAACATGGTGAAATCCTGTCTCTACTGAAAATATGAAAATTAGCCGGGCGTGGTGGTGCAGTACTATAGTCCCAGGTACTTGGGAGGCTGAAGCATGAGAACCACCTGAAGTGGTTCCCCAGTATAAGCGGAGGCAGAGCTTGCAGCGAGCTGAGAACACGCCACTGGACTCCAGTCTGGGCGACAGAGTGAGACTCCGGCTCCAAAAACATAAAATAAAATAAAAGGAGGATTAAGTTAAATTGAGACCCCTAGGGTGAGCCCTAATCCAATATAACTGGTGTCTTTATAAGAAGAGGAAATTGGAACACGAAAAGCGACACCAGGAGCACCCATGCACAGAGGAAACACCACGTGAGGACACTGAGCAAGAAGGTGGCCACCTGCAAGCCAATGAGAGAGACCTTGGAGGAACCAGCCCTGCCAGCACCTTGATTTTGGACTTCAGCCTCCAGAACTGTGAGACAATACATTTTGTTGTTTAAGCCATCCAGTTGGTGGCATTTTGTTATGGCAGCCCAAGCAGACTACAACATTGGAACACAGCCCCATCTGGTCATATACTATGGCTGCTTTTGAACCAGTGGTAGAGTTGAGAATTTGCAAGAGAGCCCATCTGCCTAGCAAAGCCTAAAGAGAAAAACTTTTCTGATCACCACTCTGAAGCATCCCAGAGCTATTCTATTAATAAATAGTAGTTGTAGGAAGGTAATATATTTTATTTTATTTTTTATTTTTATTTTGAGATGGAGTCTCACTCTATCGCCCAGGCTGGAGTACAGTGGTGCAATCTCGGCTCACTGAAGCCTCTGCCACCTGGGTTCAAACCATTCTCCTGCCTCAGCCTCCCGAGTAACTGGGACTACAGACGTGCACTGCCACACCCAGATAACTTTTGTAGTTTTCGTAGAGATAGGGTTTCACCATGTTGGCCAGGATGGTCTTGATCTCCTGACCTTGTGATTTTCCCATCTCGGCCTCCCAAAGTGCTGGGATTATAGGCATGAGCCATGGCACCCAGCCAAGTGTAATTTATTTTTATGCTTCCATCTCCCAAGTTAGAGGCCAATCTTTGGAGAGTGAGGACCACATAATTTACAGAAAAATGCTGTTTTCTGAGCATCTGCTGTATGCCAAGAATTGTATATGCACCTGCTCTCAACTGGTCTTTATGATAACTTTGTGAAGTGAATAATTTCTAGCCACACTTTCCAGATTAAGAAAACAAGACAGCTGCATGAAATGAAATGATTTCCCAGGTGACAGAGCCTGTAAAGTTCAAGGCAGAGAAAGTGACCAGCTCTATCTTGAAAGTCCATGCTCTTGTCATCACGCCATGCCACTTGCAATTTAGGTATTTTTTTGTATTTGTGTCTCTTGCAATTTTTAGTACATCACTACTAATAGATACTCAGATAATCTCTCTTTCTTTTTATCATGAGAACACTTAAGATCTACCCTCTTAGCAAATTTCAAGTATGTAATATATTATGATTAACCATAGCTACCAGTACATTAGATGTCTATGGCTTATTCATCCTATAACTCAGATTTTATACCACTTGACCAATAGCTCCCCACTTTCCCCTACCCATGGGCCCCTGGCAACTACTATTCTAATCCCTTTCTCTAAGTTCAACTGTTTTTTAAATTCCACGTGTAAGTAGGATCATGCAATGTTCATTTTTCTGTGCCTGGTTTATTCCCTTTAGCATAATACTCTCCAGGTTCATCCACATGATCACAAATGGCAGGATTTCCTTCTTTTTATGGCTGAATAATATTCTAGTATAGATATAAATGTCACATTTTCCTTATTCATTTATCCATTGATGGACACTTAGGTTATTTCCCTGTCTTAGCTATTGTGAATAATGCTGCCATAACCATGGGAGAGCAAACATCTCTTTGAGATTCTGATTTTATCTGCTTTGGATATGCACACAGTAATGGGATGGCTGGATCTTATGGTCATTCTACTTTTAATTTTTTGAGGGACCTCTGTATTGTTTTGCATAATGGCTGTACCGATTTACATTCCCACCAACAGTGCACAAGGGTTACCTTATCTCCACATCTTCAGGGAGTATTTCTTGAATAAATCTCTAGCTTGGTGCTTCTCGCAAATATGGTAAACCTTCTGTGGACAAATAGTCTATAAGCATCAACTATAGACCAGGCTCTGTTCTAGGCTCTAGAGATACAGCAAACAGAAAACATTCCTGATCCTGCAGAGTTTACTAGTCAAGAAGTGGTTTTATCTCTTTCAGTGGCTTTGGACCAACTGTCTACAGCTTGCCCTGGCCTGATCCTGCGCTCTTGTGGTGGCAGAGGCTCAGCTGAATGGCAGCCAGCTCAGTGCCTCAGGAGCTGCACCTGAAGACCAGTCATTTCCAGAAGCTCTTTTTGGATCACCTGGAAAGCTCCTCCAGGTCTACTCACCCTCTGTTGTTCCCTCCCTTTCCTTGCCATACAGCAGGGCAGCTTCGTTCCCTTGCGTTTCTCTCTCTTGCACAGATACCGTATCTATCTGAATGGCACTGAAATCCACACGCTACAAAACGGAGCCTTTGGTGGAAAATGTGAGCTCCAATAGTCCTGAGAAAAAACAAAAAGCCCCAAACCCAACCAGAACTGATTTTTCTTTTTTTATTATTTTATTTTTATTTATTCATTTTCAAAAAACCTTTTAGGTTCATGGGTACATGTGCAGGTTTGTTACACTGGTAAACTCATGTCCTGGGGTTGTGTTTGTTGTAGAGATTATTTCACCAACCAGGTACTAAGCCTAGTAACCAGTAGATATTTCTTCTGCTCCTCTCCTTCCTCCTGGCCTCCACCCTCAAGTAGGACCCAGTGTCTGTTCCTTTCTTTGTGTCCACAAGTTCTCATCATTTAACTCCCACTTAGGAGTGAGAGCATGTGATATTTGGTTTCCTGTTCCTGCGTTAGTTTGCTAAGGATAGTAACCTCCAGCTCTATCCATGTTGCCTCAAATCTGGTTTTTCAAAGCAATGATTTCCTTGTTGAAAGTTTAAATAAAAAGAGAGAGCGAGAAAAATTTTGGGCTTCCTAAAACTTCGGTATTTTCTCTGACATCAAATTAGACATTGTGGCCCAACTGAATGCCTAGGCTTGATCTAGTATGTGGGGGCCGATGACATCTTGTGACTTGCTGCCATTCAGCAACAGAGTGTTACATTCAGCTGTGAAACTTGTCACTGGAACTTATCTGACCTTTAGCAGGTAAGCCCGAATTGCTTCACATCTCACCTCCACTAGACTAATAGCACTTCTGAGCACAGCTTACGTTATCACTTGACATCCCTGAAATCCATTTCTAAGGTAAAATGGAAGTCTAATTGGGAAAAATCAATTTTTATTGAAACAAGTCTTCAAAAAAAAAAAAAAAAAACACTTGTCAGATTTTACTATGCCATCCTCATTCACCTGTTAACACTGGGGCTAAGCCACTTCTGTGAAATAAAAAATGTATATGGCTTCTCTATTTTGAGGTCTCTAGAAATAATTGAATAAAGAATTGTGGAAGGAGTGATGAAAGGGCTCTGCTATATACTGGTGATTTCTTTTGACCTCTACTTTTTTAACCTATAAAGTTGAGGCATGAAGCTAAATAATAAATCAGCTCTCTAAAAACTTAATAATTTCTGAATTAACCTCAAACTGAAGGAAACCCCCTCCCCCCACCCCCCCCTTTTTTTTTTTTTTTTTTTTTTTTTTAAGATATGGTCTTATTCTGTCACCCAGGCTGGAGTGCAATGATGCAATCACAGCTCACTGCAGCCTTGAACGCCTGGGCTCAGGTGATCCTCCTGCCTCAGTCTCCCATGTAGTTAGGACTACAGGCTGTGGGCCCCAGTGCCAGACAAGATATATGTTTATATCTCTAGGTGCAGATAATTTACATATTTTCAAAACTGGATTCTGCCCCACAGGCCTCCTGACACCTGTCGTAGTACCAGTAAGTACTGCTGAGTTATCTTTAGCCTGGAAAAGTTACCCAGTCAGCAGAGGCCCCAAAACTAGATTTTTGGTGCAAGAATACCAAGGCTCAGACTCTAGGTAGGATTATGCTGTTAGGGTATAGTTAGACCCTTTTTCATCTTTTGCAAAATGATGGGGAGACTAAGCTCTTTAAAGTCCCCTTAACTTCTGCCTCTGTCACCAACAATCTGTGACCCTGCAGTCCTAAGGGTTTTGTGGACCAACTGAATCACCAGTAAACCTCCCTGAGGTCAGTGGGCTTAGCAGTTGCATGGTGTTGGTAATGGTGGAGAGGTGCGGGAAAATATTTTGCTGCTTGATGGTTTAAAAGGACGAACAAACAAGACACTCAACAACTTCCAAACCAAAATAGCATCACACATCCGCAAAATTCTGATCCATAACTAAAATTAAAATGATGCGTGCTTTTTCTCTTTTGCAGAGCAGTCTTAGGGAAGTCAGTGAATCGAGTCAAACCATTCCCTGGGCACCAGCAATGGTCCCCAGCACATACAGCAAACAGTCTGAAAACACTCCCATTTGTATCTCATGATTAGCATAGCATTTACCCAAAAGATAGAAACACCTAAGTGAAGTGGCATTTCTGAAATATGTGCTGCATCATCTTTCAAAATAGCCTCAAACGATTTCGAAGATGAAATGACTTTTTCTTATGTAAATCTGCATTTCAGCTTTGGCTCTTATTAAAAACAACAAAACAAAATGACAAACGACAACTGGGAGCTTTGGAAGAGATTCATAAAAACGATTTGCGTTTACTGAGTAAATAAAGAGTAGACAGTTCAAAATTCTCTGTAGGGATAATTGAGAAAGAGACTCAAAGAAATGAGAGATGTAAAAGGATTGTTTTATTACATCTCTCCAGGGGATGCATTTCTTGAGTTCTTTCCTTCTGGATTAAAAGGTCAAATGACAATAACACTAATAATAAATTCTATAGCTCAATGCCTTCTTTTAAGCTTTCTAATAGCCAGTGAGCTGTGGAGTCATGTAGTGTTCATGTTGAATGTGGCTCCTATTGGTATTAAGACTTCCTAAGAGCTACCAGATATATCTGATGGGGAAACTCAAGATATAGATTATGACACTTCACTGAGTAGAGAGAGTATAGTCCCATGGTTTGTTCAGAAAGCAGGTTCTCTTAATCTGGCCCAAGAGGAGGCTTGAAGGGAAAAATCACAGTTTTGGGGGAGAAGTGGGGAGGGAAATAGCAAAGTCATTTTGCATTTTGGAAATTACATAGTTGAATGGAATAAATTATAATTATATATAATACCTATTATAAAATTGTATATGTGTGATATCCATCTATCCATCTATCTTTTTTTTTTTTTTTTTTTTTTTTTTTTTTGAGACAGAGTCTTGCTGTGTCACCCAGGCTGGAGTGCAGTGGTGTGATCTCGGCTCACTGCAATCTCCACCCTCTGGGTCCAAATGATTGTCATGCCTCAGCCTCCTGAGTAGCTGGGATTACAGGCATGTGCCACAATACTCGGCTAACTTATTTTGTGTTTTTAGTAGAAACAGGGTTTCTCCATGTTGGCCAGGCTGGTCTTTAACTCCTGGCCTCGAGATCCACCCACATCGGCCTCCCAAAGTGCTGGGATTACAAGTGTGAGCCACTGTGCCCATCCTATCTGTCTTTTATCTGAACCCCTTATTCTATGTGTTAGCCTTCCCGACATCCATGTGAGTGATCTCCTCGGAGAGGATTGGAGGATCAAGGATGAAATTATGCCAAAGAACAGATTTGCTAGCTCTCCAGTTTTTTAGACCACAGGCATCAGTCATCACTTCTTCTATTAACCTAATTCTTTTGAGGATTCAGATGGGCTATTTCCCACATGGTCCCAGCCCTATGATGACATGTCACTAGTTTGTGAGGTGATGCTGCAGGGAACCCAGGACAAAGACCCATTTCCGACAGCAAATGTGTCCACTGGAGGTTTTTAGTGGTAAAAAATAAGTATGGGCAAGAAAAAGGCTGGCTGTAGATGAACGCCTCTGAAAAGACAGGCTATGAAGGGAGTTATCCACTTTAAATACACGAACGTAAAAAAATCAACCAAACACAACAGAACAGGAGCGTTTAGCTAATTGACTCTCCTAATCTTATGGTAAATAAATAGTGTTAAACCATGTATGTTGCCACAGGAATTCTGTTTTTACTTATTTTACAACCTGTCTTTCATCCTCTGAGTAGTACCAGGAGGAAATAAAATCCATTTTCTTTTTCATTCTTCCACTATGGCGGCTTTGTTTTTCTTGAGTGTTTGGGCTTCTGTATATTTGCAAGGCTTATTTTTCAACAGAGCGGGCAGGGTTTACAAACTCAAGGAATTTCCGTCTCCAGTGCTGTTAAATCACGGCTGAAATGGCTAGATCATTTGTTTGTTGTAAAAGGGGGAAAAACACATTGGTTATTACAAAAGTGGCCGTTTCCAGCCCATCCGAACAGGAAGACTGCAGCCTCTGGCAATGACTGAATTCAGGGGACTCAGGACATCTTGGTGTCATTTAATTATCTCAAGACCCAAGCATCTTATTCTGCTACATTCTGTGCTTCTCCACGTGGGGACTTCCTCTGGGTCTTGGCTAACGCACAGGAATTTGATGTTTAGAAAGTCACTTTCCTGTCCTTATAAACAGTCCCACCATAATAACCTGGCTTCTGGCACCAGAGGTTCATTTAAATTTCGCTCAGCTTGCTTTACAATTAAGATTTAATTAGTAAACTCATTACAAAGGCAGGAAATCTCTGACTTTCCCCTAATTCTCTTTTAGGCCTCAGTCATGACCCAGCCTGTCCCTCTGTCTTTTAGACATTTGCAGAAAGTTTTCTCTAAACATTGTTATTTATGCTACTGTAAGTCCAAGATAAAATATTGTTCTTTGCTTTTGAAAATAGATGGAAGGAACCTAGTCACTTAGCATTTAGGGTTTCAAGTTCTTTATTTAGAAAATATTCCTCATTCGTATTTTTAAACTTTCTAGACTGAGAGTTTGTTTGGATCCTCCCAGGTTTTCTCAGACAGTAGAAATAGGGGGTGGGGGAAGGAATACCAACGGGACAAGGAACTTAGCTAGGAGTCTAATTACCCCGTGGTATCACCCCCAAAATGACACTGGGCTATTTTACTGTTACACCTGGAGCAAGAACACAGGAAAGGCAAAACTCTGTCTCTGCAAACCACGGTGAAAAATTCATATTTTGCTAATGAAGAGCAGCAGAAAAGCATTTGCCAGAAAGCTCAGAAAAATGGGGGTTGGGGAGGTGAAATAAATGCACACTCAGTTGAGACAGAGCTTGGCAATGTGAGAAGCAATGTGAGAAATCTTTTAGCTGGTTGTTGGACAAAAGCTAGACACATTCATCCTGAGAAAATGAAGTCCCTGAAGGAAAATGATAGAAACTTTTAAACCAGAGCTGAAGTGTTATTGATATCCTTGATGCAATAAGACATTAAAACATTTACTTTTACCCCACAAAATGGTGAGCATAAGACTTTTAAAAGAAAAATTTCCTTTTCCTTTCGAATGTCTTCTTCTTTATTTTAGCTTGCCACCTGCAAAGAGCTGAAGCCCCCACGTGATCTTTGGTCCTGAAGGCAAGTTTTACATGGTTAGATGTTTGATTCCTTTTTAGAAAGTCAGTTTTTAAAAATTTACTTATGAGCAGTAACCGTAAGTTGTCTCTGATTTTAAAGATCTATTTGAAGTGAAAAATTAAATATTTTTAAATGAATTTAATTGTTATGAGGGGGCCTTATTTTCTAGTGATTTCTATGATCTTACTATATTTTTGGACTAACAAGTGAGGAAAATATGGATCAGAAAGGCTAAGCAACTTTCCTAAGGTCACACAGCAAACTCTAGGCAAGGCAGAACTCAGCTTTGTTTGTTTGTTTGTTTGTTTCAATTCTGTGCAGAGCTCTGGGCAAACTCAAAGGGAGAAGTTATTAGTAGCTGTAAAAATCAAACCCTGACAGTTAGTAGGTGTTTCTCTTGGACAGTCTCTGTATTTGATGTTCTGACAGCTTTTATGAGGCTTTGGAATGTGTCAATAGATAACACTGTGACCCTGAGGAGGGAGCAAACCAAACCCTTTCCTCTGGGAGTCCTCCTCCCCTTGCTGCTGAAAATTTGCAGGCACAAGAGGAAGTTCAAAATTTACTTTCAAAATGGTTCAGAGGAGCTTGGAGAACACAAGGCTCCAAAGGGAACTGGTCAAATTCAGAAGAGTGGAAAAGAGTCAGATAACTGAACTGCACAGTTTCCAATCACCTGGAAGCTAAAAATAAAAGCCTCCTCTCCCTGTCTCCTTGGCCCCGGGTTCAGAAGAGTCAGAATCAATGTGGGAACACAGGACTTGGGCTGCCCTGGTGAGATTTCATTTGTCCCTGGAGATGCTGCGTGCCGGACCCGATGACCTCAGGAGCGTCAAGGGAGTGCTTTGATCAGGCCGGGAACTGTAGGCTGGGTGCCGTGAGTCACGCCTGTAATCCCAGCACTTTGGAAGGCCCAGGTGGGCTGGTCATTTCAGGTCAGGAATTCGAAACCAGCTTGGGCAACATGGTGAAACTCCGTCTCTACTACAAATACAAAAATTAGCCAGGTGTGATGGTGCATGCCTGTAGTCCCAGCCGCCCGAGAGGCTGAGGCGGGAGAATCACTTCAACCTGGGAGGCAGAGGCTGCAGTGAGTTGCGATCACACCACTGCACTCCAGCCTGGGTAGCAGAGTGACAATGTCCCCACACACCATCTCCCAACAAAAAAAAAGAAAAGAAAAAAAAGAAGAAGAAGATTGCTGTGCAGATGGCCAGGGCAGTCCCTCAGGAAAAGGAGGCAGAGAACCTCAAAAGAAGAACAGTGACTAGGAAGATGCAGCAAGGAGTTCTAAAATAATAATAATAATAATAATAATAATAATAATAATAATAATAATAAAAGCAGGAATAATGAGGGCACAAAGGAATCTACAACTCCCAGGAAAGCTTCAGCCCTGAGAAAGGTATAACTGCTCTCCAGCGACGACTGTTTTCAATTGAGGTTTCATTTAATGGAAGCACAACCATTAGAAACCACAGCAGATGTCCCTCTGAGCTGCCTGAAGTGCAGCAGCAGTAAACAGAAAGAGCTGAGTCAGAGTTTCCTAATTTTTCTGAATAAGGAATTCTACTTGGGAAGGTACATGCAAAAAATTTTTTTGGTGGAGAGGGCATCCTTGGCAGTTGTTGTCAGAATCATAATAACCAAATTCACTGTATGAACCTTGACTAACTCCTGTCTTGAAAATAACAGCTCTCTTTCTGTCTGTATATAAGATATAATGTATATAATATATAAATATATAATATACAAAACTCGAATGTACAAATATATATTTATATATAAATATTAAATTAATATATAATTATATACATAATTATGTATTATATGAGATATCTTTATAATAATTTATAATAATTAAATATATTTAATATTAAATATATTATATAATAAATTTATATATGTATAAAATTCTGGTACCATCAGACATTTAAATATGGACTGTATATTTTAATAGATTATATCATGGAATTATAAATGTTCCTGGGTATCATTATATTATTGTGATTAAGTAGAAGATTATCTTTATTCTTAGACAATGCATGCTAAAATTAGGTTGAAGTACAATGATGTCTGAAACTTAGAAAAAAGTGTGTGTGTGTATACACATACACATATATAAATATATGTTTTTATATGTGTGTATATGCACACACCTATTTAAGCAGAGGATGGTTGAAAGAATAATGAAATCACTAGGTTTCTATATAGAAAATTAGTTAATTCCTTCATTATTTGACATTACGAATAGATTAAATAAGAATAGCAAACACTTACACTATATGCTATAAGCATATTGCTATATGCTGGCCCTCTGTTAAGAGCTTAGGATGTATGAGTATAATATACATCCTTTTTTTTTTTAGAGATGGGGTCTTGCTATGTTGCCCAGGCTGGTCTTGAACTCCTGGCCTCAAGTGATCCTCCTGCCTCGGCCTCCCAAAATGTTGGGATTACAGGTGTGAGTTGCTGTGCCCGGCCCTGATACACATTCTCTCTTTAAGCCATAGACAGGTAAGCTACCCAAGGTCCTACGATGCCCACACTCTTGGAGTTGGGATTCAAAGTCCCGACGATCTGATGTCTGAGTTTTGCTTTTACCTTCTATATTATACTTCTTCTCTATCCTCACACATACAGGCAACTAAAGAGCAAATGTTACGTTTATTGGATCAAATTCTAGAATTTACCGTAGTCAGAAGTGCCAGTTTAGAACCAGGGAGGAGACCTGTGTTCAGAAGTGACTGTAGATGCGAAGTGGGATGTACACTTAGAGCAGAGCGTGCTTCCTTCAGGCGGATGGTTTCAGCGCCTTCCAGCCAAAGCTGGAAAGAGTCAAACTATCATCGCCCTTAGAAAAAAAAAAAGATTAGATTTCCAAAGTCCTGAACTAGGATTAAAAGTGTTTCGTCAAAACCTGCATTTCAAATCAAGTCAGTGCGCATCCTTTTTGCAATATTCCTTGTGTGTGTGTGAAGACAGAAAGAGAGACTGAGAGAAGAGTGATGGCTAAACTGGAAAAATGCACAAAAGTTCATTTAAAAAATTGTATTAACTGCTTAAAAATCTGCCTGGAGTCCCAGGAGACAATCCTTCACTTTTCTCTTAGAACATGCCCAGTCCATGGTTTATGTAAGCTGGAAGAGCTTTGTCTCTGGGTTCTGTCTGGATTTGTACATCATTGTATTGACTTCCTTTGTTTTGCATGTCCAAACATACAAATCCCTCAACTCTTGACCTTTTTCTTTCTTTTCTTTCCTCTTTATGTTTTGAGTAGAGTAGAGATGTAGGAAGCTTTGCCACACTTTTTGTTTTGTTTGAACCCCAGTGTTAGGAGCTACTCAAACATTGAGACTCATAGAAGAACATAAAATTCTAGGATTTTCTCCAGGAGCAAAATTTTGGAAAAGTCCTTCTTTCATCTGCTCAGATTTCATCTCATTGAGCATCCCAGCAGTGTGGGCTCCTTCTAGGGGTGGCTTCAATGTGTGAGCTCTTCAACATCTAACTTGAAACCATGCACATGGTGGGTTCTCTGCACACGTATCACCTGAACTGTGATAGTCAAATAGAACATTCAAATAAACATTACTTGATTCATCTTTCACATTGACCCAACATGAACAATTAATACTTCTTAGAGCTCTGAAGTTCGATATCTGCTTGGATGCACAAAACAATTCAATGAGGTAGCTATATGTACTAGTTCATCCTCACACTGCTATCAGGAACCATCTGAGACTGGGTAACTTATGAAGAAAAGAGGTTTAATTGACTCAATTTCGCAGGCTTAACTGGAAGCATGGCTGGGAGGCCTCAGGATATTTACAATCATGGCAGAAGGCAAAGGGGAAGCAAGCACATCTTACTATGGTGGAGCAGGAGAGAGAGAGTGAGGGGGGAAGTGTCACATGCTTCTAAACAACCAGATCTCGTGAGATCATCATGAGAACAGCAAGGTGGAAATCCACTGCATGATCCGATCACCTCCCACCAGGTCCCTCCCCAAAACTGGCAATTACAATTTGACATGAGATTTGAGTGGGGACACAGAGCCAAACCATATTGCTACAGATTATGATTCTGTTTTATTTCCACAGATTTGGGAAGGACATATGAGAAATAGCATAACATAGCAGTTAAGCTACCCATTAGTTTCTATTACCTATTTAACTAGAATAGTATCAGTGGTTTTGTCAACTAGTTAGCTCAGCACATATTTATTTAATGTTCTTTATGAATGTGACATAAAGTACTATGTTACATGAGGATCAAAAAGTAAAAAATAAACAGTACCTGCCTCCAAAGAGCTTATGGTATAGTTAGAAAATAAAGGTAACACTTTAAAAGATGATGAATAAAATAAAACATATAAGGCAAGTGACAAATAAATACTATATATTTAACAAATCTTTTCAGTATTTACTATATTCCAGGCATTATTCCAAGGGCTAGGAATTCAAGAGTGAACAAAAGAGACAAAAATTCTGCTTGCCTAGCACTGGTGCTCTAGATGGGAAGAAAGACAATAAACAAATAACTTGTCCAGCCACAGTGGCTCACGCCTGTAATCTGAGTACTTTGGGAGGCTGAGGTGAGCTGATCACCTGAGGTCAGGAGCTCAAGACCAGCCTGGCCAGCAGGGTGAAACCCCATCTCTACTAAAGATATAAAAATTAGCCAGGTATGGTGGCACCTGCCTGTAGTCCTAGCTACTCGGGAGGCTGAAGCAGGAGAATTGCTTGAACCTGGGAGGCGGACGTTGCAGTGAGCCAAGATCGTGCCACTGCACTCCAGATTGGGCAAAAGAGTAAGACTCTGTCAAAAAAAAAAAAAAAGACAATTAACAAATAAGTAAACATATAGTATGTTATTGAAGAGCACAACTAAAGAAATTAACAGAGCAGGAGAGGATAGTAACTGCTGAGGTTTGCAGAGGTTAAAAATTTAATGAGGATTTCTTAGGCAAGCCGCATTTAACAGTCATTTGAGTAAAGGCCCAAACGAAGTGAGGAGTGAGTTACACAGCAACCCAGGGAAGAGCATTTCAGGCAGAGGAACAGTCAGTGCAGTGGCCACAGAGGGAGTTCTTCAGATGAGCTGAGGAGGAAGACAGAGGCCGATGTAGCTGGGGTGGGTGAGGGAGGGAATAAGAGGAGAAGAAATCAGAGAAACAGCTGGGAACAAGATCCTGTAGGGCCTTGATTATGGCAAGGACTCTGGGTTCTACTCTGAGTGACATGGGGAGTCCCGAGATGCTTCTAAGCAGGGAAGTAACATAACATGACTGAGAAGGTGCCAAGGATAGAATAGGGGGAACTTCAGAAAATGACTGTATAATAATCCAGGCCAAAAACAATGGCGGCTTGCAGCAGGGTGGGAGCATGGAGGAGCATGGAGGTGGTGAGAGGTGGCCAGGCAGGACTTGGAGGGATTAGAAGCCGGTGGAAGAGAAAGGGAGGAGGCAATGTGCATGCCAAGTTGTGGGGTCTGAGCAATTGTAAGAGTGGGGCTACAGAAGGCAAGACTGTCAAAGAAACAGGTTTCAGGGGATGACGTCAAGAGCTCAGTTCTGAACACGTTAATTTTGAAAAGCCTATTCAAAGGCCAGGCCTGGCGGCTCCCACGTATATTCCCAGCACTTTGGGAGGCTAAGGCAGGAGAATTGCTTGAGGCGAGGAGTTTGAGACCAGCCTAAGCAACATAGTGAGACTCCCATCTCTACAAAAAAATACAGATATTAGCTGGGTGTGGTAACATGCACCTCTAGTCCCAGCTATGCAGGAAGCTGAGGATAGAGGATCACTTGAGCCTGGGCAACAGAGCGATACTGTCAAAAACAAACAAACAAACAAACAAAACAAACAAAACAAAAAAAACAAGAAGCAAAAAAACAGCCTATTCAACCTATGAGTGGGAATATCAACCAGGAAGTTGGATGTGTGAGTCTGGATTCAGAGGAGAGGTCTGGACTGGATTTATAAAGTTGTAGGCACCAGAATATAGATTTCATTTAAAGCCATACAACTTAAGTTAAATTCACATGAGGAATGGATATAAATAGACAAGAGGAAAAGTCCAAGGACTGAGCCCTTAGGTCCTCCACTATTCAGAGGTTAGGAAAATGGGGTGGTGGGAAAAGGAGCTTGAGAAACAAGGGGGAAACACATATTGGTGGCTGACAAGTGAAGAAAATTGTTCCAGAAGAGAGTGATCAACGGTGCCAAGTGCTACTGATAAGTCAAAAAGAATGAGGACTGAGGATTGGTGGTAGGATTAATAACATGGAAGTCACTGGTGATTTTGATAAAGTCATCTCAGTGGAGAGTGATGAAGTGAAGATATACCTGAAGTGTTTCAGGAGGAAAATGAGAGAGGGAAATTGTAGACAGCAAGCACAGAATCCCAAGGAGTTTTTTCACAAAGGGAAAGCTAAAAATGGGGAGACGGCTAGAGGTAGAAGTTGGGTCAGAAGCACTTTTATGTTGTTGCTATTGTCTTTCTTTATGAAGGCAAGAGAGATAGTATGTTTGAATAATGATTTAATTATGCAGGAACTTTTTAAAATTATTTTATTATTTTTATTTTTTTGAGATGGAGTCTCAATCTGTTGCCCAGGCTGGAGTGCAGTGGTGTGATCTCGGCTCACTGTAACCCCCACCTACCAGGTTCAAGCGATTCTCCTGCCTCAGCCTCCCGAGTAGCTGGGACTTACAGGTGTGTGCCACCACACCTGGCTATTTTTAAAAATATTTTTAGTAGAGACAGGGTTTTGCCATGTTGGCCAGGCTGGTCTCAAACTCCTGGTCTCAAGCCATCTGCCTGCCTCGGCCTCCCAAAATGCTGGGATTATAGCCGTGAGCCACCATGCCTGGCCTATGCAGGGAATTTTAATGATGCAAGGAAAAGAGGGGAGATCTGATGCAGCAACATTCTTGAGCAGCGAGAGGCTGGAATCTAGTGCCCAGGTGGAAGGTTTTCTTTGTTAGGAGGATGGAGGGTTCAGCTCTCGCCACAGAGGAGAAGGTGGACTTGAGAGGAATTAGGTGCCCACCTCGGTGGATACACAGGACAAGACGCTGTGCCAGGGGCAGCATTAGGTCGCATCCAATATATATTATTCATCATTGATTTTAAATCAACGAGAGAACAGTTTGCTTAACTGTGTGCCTTTCTCTAGCTGCGCTCGAATGCATGGGTGCAGTGGTGAGAGAGTTGGGTCTCACTAGGGCTGGGATTTTGCCAGGTGAGCCGGAGATGAGGGAGCTGAGGCATATGGAAGGGAGTGATTTTAGTGCGTGTCCATGGAACTAAAATGGGTAAGGAAGGTAATTAGAATGAGAAGGGGATATAGAAAGTAAATAAATAGGGATAAACAGAGTCAATAACATGGAGGTCCCCATGAGGTTCAAAGTGGCTTTTTTTTTTCTTCTCTTTTTTGAGTTTCACTCTTGTTGCCCAGTCTGGAGGGCAATGGTGCGATCTCGGCTCACGGCAACTTCTGCCTCCTGGGTTCAAGCGATTCTCCTGCCTCAGCCTCCTGAGTAGCTGGGATTACAGGCATGTAGCATCACACCTGGCTAATTTTGGATTTGTAGTAGAGACAGGATTTCTCCATGTTGGTCAGGCTGGTCTCGAACTCCCGACCTCAGGTGATCCACCAGCCTCGGCCTCCCAAAGTTCTGGGATTACACGTGTGAGCCACCGTGCTCGGCCTTTTTTTTTTTTTTTTTTTAGACAGGGCTTCACTTTGTCACCCAGGGTAGAGTGCCGTGGCATGATCTTGGCTCACTGCAGCCTTGACCTCCTAGGATCGAGATATTCTACCACTTCAGTCCCCCAAGTAGCTGGGACAACAGGTGCCGGTCACCTCGCCTGGCTAAATTTTTCTATTTTTTGTAGAGATGGAGTTTCTCCGTATTGCTCAGGCTGGTCTCGAACTCCTGAGCTCAAGCAAGGAGCCCATCCACCTAGGCCTCCCAAAATGCTAGTATTACAGGCTTGAGCCACCATGCCCAGCCTGAGTTATTAGAAGGGGCAGACTGGAGAGAAAGAGAGTGGTGGCTAAAGAATGGGGTATTTGAAACGAAAATACTGGTGAAGGGATTTCAGTTATTGGTTATGATGTAATTAAGGGAGTGCCTGTGGTTAAGGGGCGAGAACGCTAGCTGCCTGGCGTAGAGGGTGTCACAGAACTGAGAGTGGATATTGAAATCATGAAGAATTACAATGGAAGTTTGTTGGAGAGAGTGACTCTCAACCAGAAGAGAAACTCTTTAAGGAATTAAGGGGAATGACGGGGGAGAGGGAGCAGGGTTGAGTATTGATTGCAACAAAGAGGGGTAATTGGTGGTAAAGTTCAATGACATAGGATTAAAAGCTGGGATTTTTAGGCAGGAGGGCAGGAGAATACCCTAGAAGCAGCACTGAAGAGGGCAAAGAAACGTGGCTCACCGCATCTCCAAGCCCAGGGCTAGAAAGAAGTGAGCTGGCTACAGCTTCAGCAAGGTGTCCAGGAGAACCAGGTTCCCACTGGAGCAGGGGCTTGGGGATATGCGGGAATTTGCAGATAGTTGAATGTGAGTCCCAGAAGGCAGAGGGAAAGAGTTTCAAAAGATGGAGAGGGGGATGGGCACGGTGGCTCACGCCTGTAACCTTAGTACTTTGGGAGGCCTAGGTGGGTGGATCACGAGGTTAGGAGAACGAAACCATCCTGGCCAACAAGGTGAAACTCCGTCTCTACTAAAAATACAAAAATTAGCTGGGTGTGGTGGCGTGCACCTATAGTCCCAGCTGCTTGGGAGGCCGAGGCAGGAGAATCGCTTGACCCCGGGAGGGGGAGGTCGCAGTGAGGCAAAATCACACCACTGCACTCCAGCCTTGGCGACACAGTGAGACTCTGTCTAAAAAAAATAAAAATAAAAATAGAAAAAGATGGGGAGGGGAAATGGATGGGGTTAGAGAAGGCCATGCAGCCATGCACGAGTGGAATGGGAATTAGAGTCTAGGAATAAGGGAGGGAATGGCAGTGCTGAGCTTCCGACATGACCTGGGGTCAAGGGTATGGTAAGGATAGCCTTGGTGGTCCCAAGTTAGATAGGGAAGACATGTTGTGGGTGTGGAGGGCAGGGAAAGTAAAGGGAGAGTGTCCAGGAGCATGGAGCCGTCTGAGGTTCCCACTTGGCTCCCCTTGATTCCTTCAGATGGGAGACCTGGAATCCTGAAGATAGTCTTGGCCTTAGCTTGAGAGCTCTCTCTTGGCTCTGGCCAACAGTGGCCTGCCCCGGGATTATGTCACTCTCATCTTCTGGGCAAATGCTTGTGCTTTCATAGTAGATGCATCCATAGGCCTGCCATAGATCAATCATCCCTTCAAATTTGAGCCTGCACCAGGCTCCAAGGTGCAGCTGTGAGCTGGATGTACTAAGACAAAGAAGGTTAGCTAGTTCCTGGCCAGTTCCTGTCGTTAGTATCACAAATGGCTGCAGACAAGTTTTTCCACCTTTTCATGACAAACATTGTTTAGATGATTGACCTCTTAATGCAAACTTCCAACCCAGCTCCAATTTTTGAAAGAATTTTATTATCCAATTAAATAAACAGCATTTTTTGCCCCGTGGAACTCCAGAGCTGAATCATCTGACCTGACAGACTGGAGACTGGGTTAGGATGTGAAGAATCACTTTCCTTCCTTACCTCCTCAACGGTATTGCCCCTAAGGCTTGGCCGTAGAGAACCAAGTTCCCAGGGACAAGAGGACCATTCTTTGTTCAAGGATATCTAAGTGGCTGAATCATCACATAAGCTCTTAAAATCCATTTGCAGGAAGTAATCATTTCCTCATTTTTATTATTCAAAGCAAATAAAATGGAATGTGCAATAATGAGTCCAAACAGCATTTGGCAAACAGCAAATGACAATAAGAAATAGTTAACTAAATCATTTAATAACATGGTGAATGGCTTTATTTACATCATGTGTCTTCTTCAAAAGCAACGCTAAGTTCTCAGAGGCTCTTTGAACCACTGAATAGAATCATCAGACTCCCATTAAGATTTTGGGATTAAAAGACCCCAGCTAGGGGTTCCCTGTGGCATAATTAAAATGTATAAATAAATGCCCCCAGGCTTTCTCCTATTACCAAAGATTACATTCTCAGATTCTTAGCGGCCCTCAAGGGTTTAGTGAACTTGAGGTTTAACAAAGATGCAGAGTTAGGCATATTTGGGGAATTGGAAGAGAAAAGAACATCATGAGAACATTAAGTCATTAAGGACAGGCTTAAGATGATAGGCTACTGAGATAAGAGCTCTGCTAAGGAGATCAACTACTAAAAGCTAAGAGATGAACAAAATTCACCCACTTTCTTCTGTTGCTGAGTAAAGCTTTTTTTTGTGTAGACCTGGAAAAACTAACAAAGCAACCAACAGAAAAAAAAAAAACCAAAAACTCAATTTCCTGCAGATTGTCACCAAAATCACCATTTTCGCTTCCTAGCAACCGGCTGTGAATTTGAATATTTAGGAAGTATGATTGGAGTCTCCAAGATCATCCTGATCAAGTATGGGTGTCTTTGGAAAAGCAGTAACCCAAGGAGAATTTCCCAACTTGGATTGGGTATTGGAGCGGAGAACTGTTTACTCTTTTTTAAAAACCAGCTTCATTGATATTTTTTAAAACAATACGTGTTTAATGTACACAGTTGGATGAGTTTCGACATACGCATACGCCAAGAATACTATTCCAACAATCAAGTTAATAAACATATCCATCACCTCCAAAAGTTCCCGGCGTTTTATTTTTTATTTTATTATTTTATTTTATTTTATTTCATTTTACTGTGGTAGGAATGTTTAATATGAGCACTACTTTCTTTAAAAAAACAAAACAAAACAAAACAAAAAAGCTCCTAGCACTGTATTAACTATAGGCCCTGTGTTGTACAGCAGATCTATAAAACTCATTCATTTTGTATAACTAAAACTCATATCCATTGAGTCACTCCCCACTTTTCCCCAGACTCTGACAACCACCATTCTATTCTGTACTTCTAAGAGTTTGACTATTTTGGAGACCTCATGCAAGCAGAATCAGGCTTATTTCACTTAGCATGTCTTCCAGGTTCATCCATGTTGTCACAAAAGGTAGGAGTTTCTTCTTTTTTAAGGCTAGATACTATTCCACTGTATGTACGTACCACATGTTCTTTATGCATTCATTTGTTGGTAGACATTTGGACTATTTCCACATCTTGGCTATTGTGAAAAATGCTGCAGTAAGCACGGAAGTACAGATATCTCTTTGAGGTGGTGATTTTAGTTCCTTTGGACATATATCCAGAAGTGAGATTGTGGATCATATGGTAGTTCTATTTTGAATTTTTTGAGGAACCCTCATACCGTTTTCTGTAGCAGCTGCACCATTTTACGTACCCAGCAACAGTGAACAAGCGTCTTGATTTCTCCATGTCCTCACCAGTACTTGTCATGTTTTGGAGAAACATCTACTTTGAATGTACAGTACCTTATTTGAAAAAAGTATTTTGCGTGGTGGCTCACGCCTATAATCCCAGCACTTTGGGAGGCCGAGGTAGGTAGATCATGAGATCAGAAGATCAAGACCACCCTGGCCAACGTGGTGAAACTCCGTCTCTACTAAAAACACAAAAATTAGCCGGGTGTGGTAGTGGGCACCTGTAGTCCCAGCTACTCAGGAGGCTGAGGCAGGAGAATCGCTTGAACTCGGGAGATGGAGATTGCAGTGAGCCAAGATTGTGTCACTGCACTCTAGCCTGAATGACAGAGCAAGACTCCGGCTCAAAGATAAATAAACAATAAAATAAAAATAAAATATTATTTTCATTGTAAAAATAACGCAAAATAATTTTTTACAAAGTTGGCTTGTCCTGAAGAAGTGATTCTCCCCATTAAAGACGTAATCTCAATGGAGCAGAAGAGTCTGTTTGGGGATCTTAGCAGGGGAAAGCATGAGAGTTTTCTCCTTATAGAAAGAGAGCAGTGTTTTTTTTTTTTTTTTTTTTTTTTAAAAAAAGAGTTGAATAAAAGGATCTAAGGCATAACAAAGGTACCCAACAGAATATTTAAGAATCTTTTTTTTTTTTTTTTAAATAACAGTAGCTTGTCTTGCTTACTAACAAGGTGAAGTAGGAGCAGACCAGTTTGTAGTACCCAGAAAATCACAGCATCTATGTCCAAGCATTTTCTTCGAGTAAAATAAGTCATTGCATCTGACATACTTTGTCAGTTTGTCAACAGCTTTGAAGCCACCGAACTCTTCTGAATCATAAGATTTGATCCACAGGCCAGTAGGGAAAAAATGTTTCAAATGAGTAACACGTTTCTGCCTTTTCCTTGAATTCTGGATTTTTTCTTGCAGTACTCACCAGTGATTCAAGTGTGTTCAACCTGAAATGAAACTCTCCATTTTTCAAATTGCATATGCTTGTGTCATACAAAGTTCTGGGAAGAACTGTCCCAGCTCTTCAGTCCACTCTGTTTAAAATAAATAGAGTGTTCTTTGTTTTATCCCCTTGCCTGTTTGTTTGACTTTACATTTGCTTTCAGGAACCAAAAGGGTGTGCTTTCAAAAACTGCTTCTGATCAACATTTAAAACATTTTAAATGAAATTCCTGGATTCAATGCAACTCTCTTGACACTGATTACTAATAACTCTATGAACATGCAGTTTTGATGATACTCTCAGTTAACAATAAGTAAGATTTGTTCCAAGGAGAAATAAATCACCATCTAAAATTTTTGGGATGGGGAAATCTACATTTCTTAAAAATAGTGGCTAATAGAATTCTTATGCTACCATTCTATGCTATGATTTTAGGGGCACTTGGCTCCCCTTATGATGTAGGGCTAACCCTCAAGAAAAACAACTCCATGACTAAAGTTTCACAGCAAACAATGACTGCCAGCCAGTCTCCTGATGACTTTTGTCTTTCTAAATCTAATCCCGTGATAAACCTCTGGCTTCCTACACTTGACGTGCCCCTCTTTTACTAGTCCCAAATCCATCAGACACATTGTGGTTGGCTCATTGTGAACAAACACAACTGACAGTTTCCTTCCTCAAGGTAAACAGGATTGGTACTTAGACACAGTTCAAAGGGTTTATCACCCCAATGTGCCTTTTCTTTTTTGGTGGACAAGTGGGGCTACCTCTAACTTCTAATTAAACTACTTTATTCTCTCTACTGACATTCCTAATTTTTACTAGTAGTAAAATACTATATAATTACTCAATCAGTGGCCTGTTTTCACAACGCCCAATTTTTTTCCTGTTTTTGGTTTTCCTCTGTTCACTGCTATAACCATTAACCCCTCATCCTCATTGAATTTTGTTACCACTTGTGAAGGCAGCATTGCACAGTTAATGGCAGTTAATGCCATTTTGGTGATAGATTTCTCTATGCTTTAACCCCGGATAAATGACTCCTAATCTGATCAACCAAGTCTTTCTTTGGCCTTTCTTCTGGTCATTTTCATAGTTAGCATCATGTTGGTTCGCTGGAGGAAAGATGGAGAAATGCAGGGGCCTTCCCCAGTATAGTGGAACCTGGAGGTGTGTGTGATGTCATGCCGAGTCCCTGGAAAGCATGAGCTCCCTGAAAACAATGCCCTGCTGGCCAGCAGGATTCCACAACTGCCAAATGAGGACGCCTTCTCAAGCTCCACAGAAGACAGACCCTTCATATTTCCTATTGTTTCTTCAGGCACTTGCTTCCTTCTGTTTATTCCAGTTTCATAAACCAATGAGTCATGCTACTTACTTCTGAGTCCAAGCAACTTCCCTCCTCAGGTTCATTTTAGAACAAGCCCCACCAGAGATTGGAGTGGTCACTGGGGAAGGAGTTTTATTTAGGGTTTTCCCTACAAGCTGGGCATGGTGTTATCATTTCGTAGAGAAGAATGTCTGAAGGAAAGGCCTCCAAGGGCTTTTTTCGCTTCTTTGATAGCAAACTTCTGAGAACCACTGAAGCGAATCCCCTCCTGGCTTCAGGACACTAAGCCTCAGGTTTGGGGTATCATTAGCTGATCATTAGTTTACATGCTGGGGGGATTTTCCTAACACAACATTCATTATCAAAAATGGCCCTTCCCATCCTTTAGGTAAGGGCTGTAAACAGCCAGGAAGGCGGGGTGGGGGGTGTTGTTTAGGAAGCTTCCCCCAGAGTGTGTGACTCCCCAGTGTCCCCATTCCTGAGAGGCAGTGGGGGTAGAACAAAGACCCTGCAGACAGTGTGACTGGAGGTCCAAGAGGTTGTGCTGCTGGTGCTACATGAGGGAGAGCCAGCTCATACCTGCTAGCTGGGAGATGACCTCTGGCTGTCCTAGAAGCTCTTCTGCTTCATTGGTTAAGGAGGGATTCTTCCATGCAGATGGAAGGAAATGAGAAAATGGACATTTTACAGGCATTGTAATCTGTAAAAATAGGAGATATATTTCACTTTCAGAAAGGCATAGTTTTTCATGGCCAGGCGTGGTGGCTCACGCCTGTAATCCCAGTACTTTGGGAGGCTGAGGCGGGAGGATCTCTTGAGCTCAGGATTTTGAGATCAGCTTGGGCAACATGGTGAAATCCCATCTCTATCAAAAATGCAAAAAATTATCCAGGCATGCGCCTGTGGTCCCAGCTACTGGGGAGGCTGGGGTGGGAGGATCACTTGAACCCAGGAGGCAGAGGTCGCAGTGAGCCAAGATCGTACCACTGCACTCCAGCCTGGGTAAATGAGTGAGTGAGACCCCCATCCTCCCCGCCAGAAGGCATAGTTTTTCATTTTTGTTTTTCAAGGGTAAAAAAGATTTATCATCCAGATTTACGTGTAACCACCCATCAATGGTAAGGCTAAATGGCTAATGACCTGGTCTCCTGATGGGATGGAACTTTGAGCTAGAGTTCAGAAGAGGTGGGAGCAGATAGCTCTGGCTTGGGGGATTCCCATTTTAAAACCCTTTCTTATCCCCATACCACATCCCACCCCACCACCCCTCCACCAACATAAAAACGTTATTTGGGCATAGAGATTCTGTAAAGAACTTTCTATTCCATATCGGGAAATCTGGGTTTTGGTCCTCTCTCTGTCACTAACTTTGGGGAAACCTTTAACTTCTCTCTGTACGCAGCACCATCTTTCATCTGAGAAGCAGGAAAAAAGTCTATCAGGGAAGCTTAGATTGTTACTGGGAAGCAGAGAGTGCCATTTAAGCTGGCCCCGAAGGTGGAGTCAATATTAGCCAAGGGAAGTGGGTAGGATGAGAGGTGAGGACAAGGAGAGGGTGCTCCAGACAGACTCCATGGCACAGGCAAAGGCTGTGAATGGACAGAATTTCTGAGCAGTCAAGGAAGGAAAGGACAGCCACGTGGCCAGAGCTCAGGTGGGCTCGGGGGGTGGGAGACCAGGCAAGAGGGAAGTAGACAAGGGAGACAGAAACCAGGCCAGAAGCTGCTTGAAAAGTATTTTAAAGACTGATCTTAACCCAAGAACAATGGGAAGTCAATGACATGTTTCAGCAGGGAACTGGCTAAATGACAACACAGCACAGCCCTATTCTCAACTCACTGACATCAAGGAGGTTGACTGAGGCTCAGAGAACTGTGCACTTCATGGACCTAACACAATGTTTTCAATTGAAGAGGTAAACATCATATTTCAAATTTTTCAAGGGCATTAACTAAGACAAATAAAAAGCCTATCATCATCAACACCATTATCATCTGTTCATTTTTGTTAAAGACATTTAAACAAAAATGAAACCAAGGAAAGACAATCTCAGCATAATGGATTACTTAAATTTAATTAGTTTGGCTTTATGAAGAAAAACTACATTGTTGTTTTATTATTATTTAGTCTTGACCCTGGGCAAACGTTTTCACAACTTGACATTCATTAGGGTACTGGCATTTGAAAAATCATTGGTCCAGGTAGTCAGTTCTCTGGATGATGACAACAACAAAAACAACAACCACCACCACAAAGTACTAGGCAGATGTAGATGTCTTTATGGCAGAAGAGACATTGTGCTGAGGTTGGGGTGGTTAAGGATGAAGGGATTGAAAGTCCCTGAAAATGCTTGCAAAATAATAGGCTCTCAAGAAATGCCAGTTGCAGGAGGATCACTTGAACCCGAGTTCGAGACTGCAGTGAGTCGTGACTGTGCCACTGCAGTCCCGCCTGGATTGAGACTGTCTTAAAATAATAAGAACAAGAATAAAAAGACATGCCAGAGGAAGCTTAAGTTGAATTTGGTAATAACAGTAATAGCTAATCTTCATATAGTGAACAATTATGCTTCCATTGTTTAATTGATGGCTGCCTAGAGGTAGATAAGAGAGGTATTATTCCCATTTTACAGATGAAAAAGCTATTTGAGAGATTACATGACTTTCTCAAGCTTACAAGTAATTATACCAACTGTGAACTCTGATCTATTGACTTTCAAGGAAGAGGAAGGAGAAATGCCACAGTGAGAGACGAGTAGGTACAAATGTAAAAGGTGAAGGGATTTAAGCAAGAGATTGAGGCTAGAGTGGAGAGAGAAAGGGAAGTAGAATGTAAGAGAGTGGTTTATGTCTTTATTTCCCCACTGGTTTTCAGGACAGAAATGGCTGAGTTTTGATTGGCAAAGTAACATCTGTCAGCGTTATGAACGGATTCCAAAAACATATACATGGAACAGATTCCTCTGAGATTGAGCAAAATCTGCTGTATTTCAATTATCTGTTACACATCCTGCCCTCAACTGACGTTCAGAGCAAGACTGACTTTCTTGCTCCACCCAACACGCATTCCAACTGCCTCTCTCATGCTCTCTACATAAGTTGGTATGTATTTGGAAGATGAAAACTAATTTCAATGCAAGTATAGATACATATATGCAGAGTGGCTCATCTACTATCCACGCATTATATGATGAATTCCAAAGTAAGACCAAATTTTTGTTGACATTTGATTGTAGCGTGGCACCGTAAAGAGAGGACTGATTTTGGAGTCACACAATTCTGAGATCGAATCATGACTCTGTCACTATTAGCCGTGTAACCCTGGTAAGGTACTTAGCTTATCTGAGTCCTTTTAACTCATAAGGTTGCTAAAATCATTACAGGAAATTCAACAAATTTGCTTATCAACAAATATTCATTGCATGCTTACGGGGTGCCAGCAACATTCTAATGTTGAAGATGCTGATAGTGAACAAAGCAGATGAGGCGCCTCCCCACAGAGAGTCTGCACTCTGCAGTTATAACTGATGTGGGCCAGGTACTGTGCCTGACACATCTCAGATACCTAACAAACATTCTTAATCTTCTCGGGACTCTACCTCGTAAACACTGCTAAGAGAAGACTGACAGTATTACGCTTTGCTGCACTAGTTGAATGGCTTCAATTTCTAGACTTGTGCTGTCCAGTATGGTACCGGTAGCCACATGTGGCATTGGAGCATTTGAAAAGTGACTAGTGTGATTGAGAAACTAACTTTTTCATTGCATTTGATTTGAATGACTTTAAATTTAGATTTCAAACCTAGAGCAGTGTAACATATTTTTATGATCATATACACACCGTTTTTGTTTTGGCAGAGCTATATTTTATTTTAACTGTTGGAAATTTAGCTTCTGAATTTATTTGTGCTGCAAGTATGATGTGCATATCTAATTTTGAGGACTAGTATGGAAAAGAATATAAAATATCTTGATAATCTTTCATAGGGACTACAGATTGAAATAATATTTTAGATGTATTGGCTTAAATGAAGTATATTACTGACATATTATTGACATGCTTTTTTCATGTGGCTATTAGAAAATTAAAATTGCCATATAAGGCTCACATTATATTTCCATTGGATAGCACTGCTATAGACCATGCTGAAAAATGTTATTTTCTATTATTAGAATGGTCTTTTAGAGTGTGCTTATATGAGAGGTAAAAAGCCATGTAACTATGGGTCCCACCTGCAGTTGCTTTAAATACTTTGAAGCAATGTAAGATAATTTACTTTGATGCATTTTAAAAATGAAATTGACATAAAATAATGTCTTAATTATGTATTAAACCTCTCTTACCAGCATTTGTTGAAACAACACAGAAGAAGAAAAGTAACAACATCACAATGTCAAAAAGGGAAATGGAAGAATTAAATAATCATTGCTGTTCTAGTAATTACAGCTGGAACCAGGGATGTTGGAGAAAGTGACGGATGAACTCTGTCTTTTCATGTGGAGGAGTTGGTTGATACTGTATTCTAATTAATTCTCTATGTTCCAGATTCTGGCTAGAAATTAATACATTTCTTTTGTGACCTTTATATTTGATAAATAACAAATTACTTTGCCAATTAAAAGAAACGAAGTTGACATATGCATTAGTCGCCGTATCTAATTTATCATGGTGTTGGAAATAAGTAATCCATTCATTTAATTATTTATTCGTTAAGAAAGCTCAAGAAACTTAATACACAAGTTTATTTCTTTTTACATGGTATCCCTATTCAGAAATAGTTTGGGAAAAGAAGTCCATCATTTGTGAATAGTTAGACCTTAAGCACCCAAACCCTTCTGAAGGCCTAGACCCCACCCAGCCAGGAAATAAACGCATGGATCCTTCCTTTGTTTTTGATGGGAAGACAGAACATAATGAGGAGAAAGAGGATTAAAAATCAAGTTTTTGATGGAAATTTGAAGTTCTAAGGAATTAACTTTCTAACTAAATGAACATTTTAACTTTCTCGCTGAACTCTAGATGAACTCAGGTCCAGTTATCTCTGGGATTCTTGGGGTTCATTCTGGGCTGAATTCTGTTTCTCAACTTTATTCTGCTATAACTCACTTCCTTTAGGGCTCTTTGTGTTAAAGCCAGGGTAGGTTCTATTCAGCTGTCAATCTCAAGGACGTCCACGTAGGTTTCAGATTTAGGGTGTGCGCGTGTGTGTGTGTGTGTGTGTGTGTGTCCTTTATGTGCATTACATTATTGTACATACACTGTTTAACCATATTTATCACAAATATTTAATCCCAGCTAAACGTTTTAGATTAGGGTTTAGAATACAGAAGTAGTTTTCATGGTCTTATAGCTAGTAAATTGCAGAGCTGGGTTGAAACTCAGGTCCTTCTGACTCTACCCAAGTCTTTCTAACTGCTATCCCAGTATGAGCTTTTAGATAAAACTGCTTGGCCAGGCGTGGTGGCTCACGCCTGTAATTCCAGCACTTTGGGAGGCTAAGGCGGGCGGATCACGAGATCAGGAGATCGAGACCATCCTGGCTAACATGGTGAAACCCCGTCTCTGCTAAAAATACAAAAAATTAGCCGGGCGTGGTGGCAGGCGCCTGTAGTCCCAGCTACTTGGGAGACTGAGGCAGGAGAATGGCGGGAACCCGGGAGGTGGAGCTTGCAGTGAACCGAGATTGTGCCACGGCACTCTAGCCTGGGCGAGAGAGCGAGACTCCTTCTCAGAAAACAAAAACAAAAACAAAAACAAAACAAACCAAAAACCAAAACCAAACCAAACCAAAACAAAACAAAAAAAACTGCTTGTAAAAATCCACCTTAATTGGCCGGGCAATATGGTCATGCACTTTGGGAGGCTGAGGCAGGAGGACTGTTTAAGGCCAGCAGTTCGAGACCAATCTGGGCAATATAATGAGACCTTATCTCTACAAAAAATAAAAAAACATTAGCCAGGTGTGGGTGGTGAGGCGTCTCTGTGGTCCTAGCTACTAGGAAGGCTGAGGTGGGAGGGTCACCTGAGCCAAGGAGGTGGAGGCTGCAGTGAGCTGTGATGGCACCAAAGCCTGGGTAACAGAGTGAGACCCTGACTCAGACAAAACAAAACAAAACAAAAACAAGCCAAAAAAAGCAAAGCAAAGAAAAGAAAAGAAAGAAAGACAATCTGCTTCATGCATGCTATTTTTTTCTTCTTTCTTCCTTTTACTTTTAAATGGGGATAGTAGGATGGTAGAACCGACCATCAGCAGGATGTGCTGCCACAGAATAAATCAATATTGTGCTAGACTTCATATCAGGAAGCTGAGTACAGATGGACTGACTCTCATCAATAAACGCCATGGGAACAGAAACCAGGTCTTCTATTTTATTTCATTTTTTGCTCTGAATCAAACCCAATGAACAAATACTGACTCTCTGTAAGACTTTTATGCCATTAAGCCACAATTGAAATTATCCTCACCATCTTCTCTATTTCCTTCTTCCTAGCCCCTGGGCTGTCACCCCTGGCATCCTTTCTATCCCTGTTTTCTTACTCTGTTTATCTTGATGAGACTATCTGATGGAAATATGCTCTGGTGGGAATAAAAATTGGTCAAAAATTATGGGCGTGGGTTCCCTGTTTGGTTCTGCTGGGTGTGTGAGGTGCGGCAGGAAGGTATAGGAAGGGCTTGGGAGTGGGCAGGAATGGGGAAAGCAGGGCTCGGAGATAAAGGCATTCGGGGTGGGTCACTTTGCCATGCCTGGACCTCCTTTGTCTGGGACTATGGAGAAGATAAATACCAGAGTTCCTGGGATGAATTACCCAGCTGCAGAGCCATCCTGCTCCTCAGGAAAACATATGCCCTTTGCTCTGTCATCTTCAGGGCAATGACCAACTTCCCTCTTTTGTGCTCCCTAAGGGCTTTGGTTAGAGGTAAATAACTTGCTTAGCTAATGTACTCTCTGGTGGAAAAAAAGGACAGAGTCTAAAGACATTCCGAATGACCCAGCCGGTGGCTGCATGTAAGAGGAAGGTGAACAACTGCCCCTCACCCTTGCAAATTTGTTTTGGTTTCTATTGAATTTTGAATGACTGGAATCTGTGACTGTAAACATATTTTGTTATGTAAATGCATCATCAGCCCCCACCCCTCCACACACCCCTTCCAATCTCCTCCAAAATTCCTGAATTAGGGAGCAGGTAAACAGTAGTTAGAAAACGCCTAAAGCAATCCACCTGTATTAATTTCACCCAGAGAACAAAATCACGGCGTATGTAATTATTTTAAAGTAAAAACGAGGCGTTTTCATGAAGCAGTGCTTGGGCAAGTCTTTGTGGGATTCTCTGATTGCATGTATGAATCACTTGTTATTGACCAGCATGCTTTCTTAGCTAAGTATGGGTAACAAAAAGAATCAGAGAGACTTCTACCTTCCAGGAGTTTTCAGACTGAGGAACTATGCTGTGTACAGACTCCAAGACAGGGTATGTGTTGATGTGTCTTTGTATTGCCAGCACCTCACAAGGTCCGGCACCTGCTATGCATTTCAGTATACAGTGGTTGAGTGAATAAATAGCGTACTCAGTTGGAGAATCAGTCTATTCTAAGTGCCAAGTGACGGATGACTCCCAGAGATGCTCTAGAAGACAGAAGCAGTCCCTGTGGAGTGATCAGAGGAGGCTGCTTAGAATATTTGAGCTAGCTCTTGCCAAGGGAATAAATACAAGGAGTGAATGAGGGCGTGTTCCTTGGAGCCAGAAAATAATGGGTAAATTGAGAATCTACCAGTCTGAACTTGAAAGAGTTTATGCTGGAAGTAAGGGCAGGGGGAGGGTTAATAAAAATCAGAGAACACCCTGAAGAAGGCCACGTGGGTCAGGAGCATTGTAATTATGATTTTTCTTTTTGTTGCAGGTCAACAATGGGGTGAGATCAATGAACGCTGCTGTTGTTATTTACGATATGGAGCTGGTATGAACTCTTACCTCTAGTCTGGAGGGGATAGAGGTCATGCATAATTTAAGGCAGGTCATGGCCATTTCCAGGGAGAAGAGCAGCCCACGAACCACTGGGGATGTGAATGGCAATGTCTTTGCCTTGAAGGACGGTACATTTATTCTTTTTCTTTTCTTTTTTTTATTATACTTTAAATTCTAAAGTACATGTGCACAACGTGCAGGTTTGTTACATATGTATACTTGTCCCATGTTGGTGTGCTGTACCCATGAACTTGTGAGCACCCATCAACTCGTCATTTACAACAAGTAGAACTCCCAATGCCATTTATTCTTTTGAAGTGCTTTACTGAATATTTAAGCCTATTCTCTTCTGCTTGACTTCTTGTATTTTTCTTGTATTATTTTTTCCTGTGGAATGGTTGACTCAGTTGAAGAGTTCATTTGGTCAGTAATTGCAATAGGATGTGGGTATTTTCCACATCCTTAACTTGTAAAACCATCTTGGAGCAACAGTCGCCTCCTGTGTAAAATGTGCAAATTTGTGACCCAGAGAGAGGTGACATAAAGGGCAAAGCTAGTGCTCTCTCTGGTGCTCACTGTAACCCTGGGGTTGACACCAGGAGCTCATGTACGTCCAAAAAGCATCACTGGTGAGTCTAGTCATCCTGGGCCTAAATCTCCAAAAAGAGAGAGAACCTTTTAAGAAGAATACAATAAAATAGACAGATACAAAGGATAAACCAAAAATCAGGGCACGGTGGCTCACACTTGTAATCCCAGCACTTTGGGAGGCCAAGGCAAGAGGATCGCTTGAGTCCAGGAGTTTGAAACCAGCCTGGGAAACATAGTGAAACCCGTCTCTACAAAAAAATTAGCCTGGTATGGTGGTGCACGCCTGTAATCCCAGCTATTTGGGAGGCTGAGGTGGTAGGATCACCTGAGACTGGGAGATCAAGGCTGCAGTGAGCTGTGATTGCGCCAATGCACTCTAGCCTGGGTGACAGAGCAAGACCCTGTCTCAGAAAAAAGGAGAAAAAAAATCAGGATCAAGGGAAAGTCCCAAGTCAACTCCTGCTTCCAAGGAGCTTATAGTTAATTGGGAATCCAGTATAACTCTTACACAAGGGGGAAAAGATCCACATTCCTAATGGAGCAATATTCAAATATGTACAAATCAATGAGATGCAAATGAAGTGCTTCTTTCTGAAGGGACACAGGGCAAAAGAGATAAAATGTGTGTTCACAGGGAAAGCATCCCAAACATAAAATGGCTTGAGTCGATATATTTTTGTCGGTACATTTGGAGACTGAAAGGTTCTGACTCAGAGTGGAAAATGAATAATTTTTTGTATGAGTGAGGATAAGTTACAGCCACATAACCAGATAGGGCCCTGAGCTGCAGCGAGAGCAGGAAGTAGGTTGTACACTTTGCTCAGCATAAACTCATGTGCAGAAACACAGAAGGATTTGCATTAAGCTTTTCTTTTCCATTTTGTTGGTTGCTTTCAGAAATGTTAGATGAATCAGTCATGCCACCCTTTAAAAGTTAGGGAGAAAAAGATTTGAAGAGAGAACGGAGGTACTTAACAGCTCCACTGAAGCTCACTGGATTAGATGAGCTTCAATGATAATAGTATTTCTTACTTAGCTTCTGTGACACCTTCCAATGAGCTCAAAGCATTGTGTAGACAGTAACTCATTAATTCTGTCAACATCCTAGTGAGGGAAGTGGTGCCAAGGGTAATTTGTGATCACTTTATGGATTCAGACATGGAATGAAGTGAGTTTTTATAAAAATGATTATGAAACCGGGCTGTTTCAAGAAAGCAACTCAAGTTTTTTGAGTCAATTTCTAGAGCCTTCATGATTTCTCACCTTCTTCTTCTGTCTCTTTGATCGGATGTCTGAAACACTGAAAAGAAAAAGAAGAGACACTTTTTTTTTGACAGATTATGATCTTCTTAGGTTTTCAGCTTTGGACTTACTTTGTACTTGAACACTTGAACAGAAAATCTGTAACCTTCAAAAATCATTGATACCATTGTGAAACTCCAGTGTTCATGAGCTAATCTTTTCGTGAGTTTCTGCATCTAGATTTCACATTTCCATCTAGGATCCTTTCTTCCCATTATGCCCCTCTCTCTCTTCTTGACTACATTGTAAGCTCCAGGGGCTGCAGAAATGCTGGGGTTTTACTTTTCTATCTCCTGTTACCCAGCATAGCATCTTTCCTAAAGGAACAGTGAATATTAGTTGGATGCCTAAGGGGGTGTTTGCCAACATGGTGGGACAGCTGCTAAAACCCCTAAGCTAGTTTTATCTAACTTCCCTTTTTAATTCTGCCCCAGCAAAGGCTTGGGGACATAGGTTCAGAAAAATATATTGCCTTGTTGATGCTGTTATAGCTTAGGTGAGTTTTGGAGGCTTATACTTAGAGGTAAAGTTTTAAAGAGTTGGAGGCTTGGGCCTCTTTGAAAAGGGGTTTAATTTCTGATTTGAACTGAGGTATCTCAGGCTTCACCAAATTGGTCCTGTAATAAATATATGATCAGATAGAGCATGCAAACTTTTCTGGAATCCCCAGCACTCACTTCCCCAGCCTCCCCAGTCCACCATCCGGCTGTCTAATTCAGCCAGCACCAACCTGCTATTCACCAGGTACGGCCAGCTGACAGCCTGCCCCTGGGACGGATGCTGTCACTCTGCAGTTAGCTTTTCTTGTTTTTTTTCTGAATGCGAATGGCTAAAAACTTTGAGTTTTCCCTGGTTTCTCTAAAACACTGGCTCCAAGGCAGTGATGAGAAATAAAATGGGCTTTTTTACTACCAAATCAGCAGGCAGAAAAATCGCTTGTAGGTACTTCTGCTCAGATCACAGACGACCCTTGGCCTGGTGAGACCTTCAGGAGCCTGCAAGGGGCAGGAGGACAGGAGGCACCTGCTCTCCATCAGAGAGAGGGAGGCGGGGATGGGGCCGCACTGCCTCTCCAAGGTCCTTGCGGCTTCAGCCTTGGGTGGCTACCTCTTTCCTTGTCTCTCCCAGTCCTTTAAAGGACACGCAAACTCAATTTACTTTCTAGGCCAGGAATCCTGAACTTTGGGTGAGCAATAGAATTAATTTAAATAGGTGAGAAAAAGAAAAAGAGTGACAGGAGAAGAGTGTTTAAAAATTTCTGAATGCTCCTGGCTTCCTGAAGAGACTTCTGAAGCTTTAAAGAAACTCCAGTGATATTAAAATGCAACAGCAGAAGACTTGCTTGCCATTTTTTTTTTTCCTCAGCTGGACATACGAGATTCAAATTCCTTCACAGCGTATGGAGAAGTTGGTTGGTTTCAGGTTGGCCCTCCAGGAAACTCAACTAAATTTTACTAGGCAGTTTTTTTTTTTTTTTTTTCCCCCTCCTCTATTTTGTCGACAATTTCATTCCTGGGTTTGTAGTCGAGGGATTGGCCCTATAGCTAACATAGATTCTAGAAGAAACTTTGGCTTCATTTGAAGTTAAAAACTTTTTTTAAAAAAATGACAGTCTTTTTTATCTGTGCTACAGCCTTCCCCCTTTCTAGTGTACTTTTTAAACATTTTAGTTTCACTTTGAAATCTACCTTTTGGGCTACATTCGTTTCCCTTGGTTTCTTGTGGTTTTGTGGCTGGGAAGTGTCTCTGGTCACCTTGGCAATGTGAAATATTTGCACAAAATAAACAACCTTCTTACTTTCCTTTTGCACCTTCTTGGAAAAAATATTAACTTACTAGGTACCTGTCAAAACCAGAGGCCGATTCTTTTTCCCATCCTGTCAATGGGGAATTGTTCTGTGCAGGATTTTACTCTCTCAAAATAGCAGCAGTGACTGCTTTAATCACTTTGTTCTAATCTAAGCTAAACAATGCCTCCTTCTTACCTTCATCTCTGCTTTTCTCTCTTTTCCCCTCTCTCTCTCTCAAAGCAATTGTTTTCATCCAAGCTCAGCCAGAATTGGCAAAGGAATGAGTTATTTTCCTCATCTGATTAGTGAAGATATATATACTATAGACAATAGTATAATAGGGTGGTCAAGAGTCAAGAGTATGAATTTTGGAGTCAAAATGACTTGAATTTTGATTCTGTGACTTGCTGGCTGTGTGACTTTAGACTTATACTCTGAGTCTCTGTTTCCTCTTCTGTAAAATGAAGATGTAGTAGGACCCATGGATGAGGGTCATTGGAAAGGTTAAATGAGATACAGTGTGAAGTGCTTTGTACAATGCCTGGTTTAGAGGAAGAGCTCAGACATGGTCATCATCATCATTATTATTACTTTCAATCTGAAGAGCATTAGTCCCACGACGCTTAAAAAAGAAACTCACGACCAACAAAGTTGGAGAAATGGTGTACACAGAGCTACTTCGTGGTGATTCGTAATGACCTTAACATAATAAGGCTCTTCAAGTAGTTATGAAATCTATTTATTTTATTTCATCTAGTTATTTCCCAAGTTATTTGACTAAGGAGTCCCTCTCTTCTCTTTGCCAGTGTTTCTTGGGACACTCTTGGAGGGAGGCTGCACCAGTGTGCTATTTAAGCCCCCTGCTCTTTGCCCCAATAGTTACAGAAATCTGTACTTGTCCTCTGAGGAACTGATGACATCAGTGTGTAATAGATACATTCCATAACTTAAACAAAAACATGTCAACCCAAGAAACACAAGGGAACACGCATTCAAGACCACCTGGTAATATGATGTGTTCATGGGTCCAAAATGCTTTCACCTCTTTTTTCCTCCTCTTCCTTGTAAAATTAAGTAGTTTATTTCAAACCAGATATGTCTAAAGTGAATATCCAATTCTCATCCAATCTTTGTATGTTGATATGACCTATTACCACATCTTGTACTCCAGAAATAAAAAGTGCAAAATGTAAAATGGAGTGTTGTTCACAGAAGATACAGAGGTATGTAGATAGCCAATGAGCTAACAAAATATGTAGACCTCTTTATGAATGAGGTGTACGAATCAGGTGAAAATGAGACAAAGCATTAGAGTTATAACGATGGAACCATTGTCCACTCTGAGTCAAGCGTCCGATGTGGTAAGTAGAGTTTATAGACACAGATGTGCAGTAGCATCTTCCTTGCTAATAGCTTTTTTGTCCTTGTTCTTGGGGGGAAATGGGTTCAATAGTAAGACAGACATTCGCAGAAACACCGGAAGTACCTTTGTCATCCTGCGGTCAGAAAACTGCTAACTGCTTCATCTGGGAAGGTTTGAGACGAAAACTGTGACCTCGGGAGAAAAGCAAGCCATGAAGGCTCATCGGTTCTGAACCAAGCGAGATTTTGGATGACTGTGTAGCGGAGGAGTTGGGTGGGCTGCAGGGCGAGAAACCTAGCACAGGACGGCCATCGTGCCTGATCGGTGGGAGAATGAGATTCCTCAAGGTGATTTCTGCTCCAGGCTCGGCTCCAGTTACCAAACAGCAAAGTATGGTCTAATTTTGGTGACCTAGGATTTCTGGGATAGTCCTGATTTCAAATGTCATGTGTCACTGTCTCTGGACTCTTGGATGTACTAGAATCACATTCTGATCTTAAGTTAAGGTCATGATCACTCACAGTCCTGAGGAAGGAGCCAGGAAACCCACTCACCTACTGTACATGGCATGTCGCATTTCTTTTTCTGTTTTCTTTCTTTTGTTTTTTGTTTTTTTTTAGATGGGGTCTCACTCTGTCACTCAGGCTGGAGTATAGTGGTACAATCATAGCTCACTGTTCACTGCAGCCTCGAACTCCTGGGCTCAAGGGATCCTCCCATCTCAACCTCCCAAGTAGCCAGGACTACAGGTGTGTGACACCATGCCTGGCTAATATATAAATATATTTTTGTAGAGTAGGAGTCTCACTGTGTTGCCCAGTCTAGTCTTAAACTCCTAGACTGAAGGGATCCTCCCACCTTGGCCTCCCAAAGTGCTGGGGTTACAGGTGAGAACTACCATGCCCAGCTTATTTTTCTCTCTGATAATCAGTGTATTCGTTTATAAAATGAGCACTTGAAAACGATAATTTCTATGTTCTCTTCTAGAACAAAGATTTGGGTTCTGTGGACTTGGTGCAAAGCGTTAGATTATTTACTCTACAGTTCATTCACTTGGAGGAAAGGTTAAGACTTGTTAAGTCTTTGCTATTTTCTCGGAGGTGATTTTTAATTTTCAGAATGGCATGTGTTAATTAAAAGCTCACAGCTCCACCCCTCACCACGATAGCTGCAACTCGCTGATTGGATGATTTTTCACAATTTATACTGGAAGTTGCTACAGTAATTACTCCTTGTTTAGTCAATAGCAGAGTTAGTAGTAAAAATGTCAAAAATTTAACAACTCACCAGGTATTTTTTCTAAGCTGCCCTAGAGGCAGACACCGCTCAGATTAGATCTGCCATCTAAACCCAATCCCTGTGTTAGAACAGAGCTTGTGTTTGCCTCTGACTGTAGGAGACAGGGTAGGAGGATGCAACCTTTTGTCAAAATGGGGAGGATCTTGAGAGATAATATGAAGAGCTTTCTTTTTTTTTTTAACCCCCCTTCTTTCCCTGTGTGATGTTTTGTTTGTCCTGCAGTCTTGCAAATAAATGCTGGGCAAAGGCTCATGTAAACAGAGACTGTGAGTTCCTCCAAGGGAGTTTACAAACAGAATCCTTAAGACAAAACCAGCATTCTGGAGCCATTGTGGGAGGGTGCCTGTGAATTCCACCTGAGAGCACCTTGGGCCCTAGGAGTTGAATGCCTACAGGGTTTATCTTTTAATGCAAGAAGCCAGAGATTTCTTATCTCTGGTCAAACAGACATAATTGAGTTAAATATTCTACTTCCCAAGGCCTGGGTACAACTGGTCTCCTTTGAGAGACAGTCCTAAAGGAGAGATTCACGGCTGAGCTGGGGTGAATGGAGATTTACTTGAAGAACAGGGGCAGTAAGTCCGACTTTTTTTTCTTTCTGAAACCATGCTTTCCAAGACTGTAAGAAAGTCATTCCCATTAGAAAAACCAAACATATTTTGTCATATTCCTTAGAAAAAAATTGAATTTAGAAAAAAAGTGAAATAGTTGTTTAATGAATCTATGAATCAAGGAATTGATGAAAAAAGAGATTAATAATTGATTACCTATGCATGAGATTGGCCTTGCAAAAGGTGTTCCAGAACCCCAAGTCCTGAAGGGTTGATTTTGCTCAAAATCTCTTCAACGTAGCATTTGCCCCATTTCTACTCTGTTAGCATTATTATTACTATTACTATTTTCATTGAGACAGGGTGTCACTCTGTCACTCAGGCTGGAGTGCAGTGGCGCAATCACAGTGCAATGTAATCTCAAATATCTGGGCTCAAATGATCCTCCCACTTCAGCTTCCCAAGTAGCTAGGATTATGGGCATGTGCCACCACATTAGGCTAATTAAATAACAATTATTATTTTTTTGTAGAGATGGGGTCTTGCTATGTTGCCCAGGCTGGTCTTAAGCTCCTGGACTCAAGGGACCCTCCTGCCTTGCATCCCTAAGTGCTGAGATCAAAGGTGTGAGCCACTGAGCCCACTCCATTCACACTGTTGATTAGGAGTAGCTTAACCTGCCATAATCATTGAGGGGACTCAAGCATTTCCTTCTCATTTTTCTCAATTATCAAAATTATGCTTGTGAAACATGAACCAGAATGGGACGGGAGAGATACCCAAGGGTCATATTTTATTTCTCTCAGCCTTTCCATTTCGACTTTCCCTGGGTAGGGAAAGTTACCCCTGGTCGTGCGATTTGGTGAATTCTGTCATCGTGGAACTCAAAAATGTCTTCTTTACACCAAGATTCTCTTACTGTGATTCCAATTATTCTCCAAAATAGGAGTGGTCCACCAATGACCAGAGCAGTAGGGAGTAACATTTAATTTCATATCTATCTTGAAATCTTCACTTCAATTAGGAAATTGCTCATGTCACCCGTATAGCATGAAAGACACCAAGAAAGAAAGAAAAACGTCTTCTGGATAGGATTCTGTGCTCAAGTTATATACATGTATTGAAAGACAGTCTCATGGCTGGGCGCGGTGTCTCCCACCTGCAATATCCCCGCACTTTGGGAGGCTGAGGCAGGTAGATTACTTGAGGTCAGGGGTTCAAGACTAGCCTGGCCAACATGGTGAAACCCCGTCTCTACTAAAAACACAAAAAATTAGCCGGGCATTGTGCACGCCTGTAATCCCAGGTACTTGGGAGGCTGAAGCACAGAATTGCTTGAACCTGGGAGGCAGAAGTTGCAGTGAGCCGAGATTGCACCACTGCACTCCAGCCTGGGTGACAGAGTGAGACTCTGTCTCAAAAATAAAAGTAAAAATAAAAATACAAACAGAAAGAGAATATCATGAGAAAGTAAATGAAAGCTTTTAGAGAACAGGAATCAGACGCACGATAGGTACTCGGTTTTTTAAAATAAGTTTTTTTTTTTTTTTCTTTTTTAAGAGTCAGGGAGGGTCTCACTTTGTTGCCCAGGCTAGTCTTGAATTCCTGGTTTCAAGTGATCCCTCTGCCTTGGTCTCCCAAAGTGCTGGGATTACAGCAAGAGCCACTTTATTTATGCCTTTTGCATAAATAAATCAATAATACAATTTTAGGTAAGTCCTTTCCCTGGGTTTATCACAGTTCATCTAGACTCCTTAATAATTAAACATTATATAATTTATTTAAAATTTATTTTTAAATTTAAACGACTTTTAACCTCACTCAACAAACATTTCTTTAAGCATGCACTGCATGCCGTGTTCTGTGGCTGGCGCTGGGTTTATGGTGGAGAACATGGTAGATGGGTCTCTTGACCTTCATATTACTACAGTTGAGTGATGGAAATTGACATTAAGCTGTATCTGAATATATCATTAAAAACTGGAATGTCCCATGAAGAAAAAGAGCAGGGTGTTAGGAGAGAAGAGAATAGGGTTGGGGAGGGAAGGAGCATGTTCAGATGAGACTCCAGAGGAATTTACTGGGGAAGCGACGTTTCAGCTGAGGCCTCAAGGAGGGCAGCGAGAGGAGAGGGGGCATCTCGGGGATAGGATAGGATCAGGCATAGCACATTGCAGGCCCAAGGGAGGAGGAGAGGGCTCGGGCTTTTTGGGCAGCTGAGCACAAGTGTGGCTGGGTGGTGGGAAATACAGGGGTGGAAGAGCGCGCTCCTTTCCCTCACCCATCATAAAGGTCACAGCCAGCACTCCTGTAACAAAAGACAGGTGAGCAAGAGAAAAGCATGACAGATTTATGTAATCAGAGTTTCACATGGCACAGGAGACTTCACAAATGAAGACCGCAAAGACCCAGGGAAAACTGTCCAATTTTATGCTTGGATTCGATGAAGAATGAACAGCCGTGTAGAAATATGACTAGACCAAAGGGAATGACCTGATGTCATAGACCGAGAGGGACACCCAGCAAGGCCTGTCTGTTCAGATTCTTCCTGGCCTTTCTGAGCAGCATTCCTTCCTCCTGAGTACAGGGCAGGACCCTCTGGAATGAGGGTCTCATGACCCACAGTCTGACAAGGTAGATCAGAGACTTTCTTTATGGTCAGCTCCTACACTGAAAGGCGGGAAAGTTTAGATTCATATTTCTAGTCCTTATGGCTGGCTTGGGGTAGAGGGTTCCAGTTTCTGGGACCCACTCTGCAGAGGAAAGAGGGGTGAGACACAGGAGGGCAGGAGAAGGTCAGAGAGAAACATTACTTCTGAGGCCTTCCAATCTCCTTTGTTCAAAGTTCTCAGCTTGCCAAACATCATACTTTGGGGTATCGTTTTCTGAGCTCCAACAAAAATAAGGGGTAGGTGGAGGTAGTGCAAAATGACGCAGGAACAGTAAACCAGAGCACCCAGGTGGGGTCTCGTGAGCCAGGTGAATGAGGGCACAATGGGAAGTCAGTGGAGGGCTCTGAGCCATGTGATCCAATTCATATTCAAATGTTAGCCGGGTGCCGCCACTCACACCTGTAATCCCAGCACCTTGGGAAGCCGAGGTGGGTCCATTACCTGAGCCCAGGAGTTCAAGACCAGTCTGGGCAACATAATGAGACTGTGTCTCTACAAAAAGTACAAAAATTAGCTGAGTGTGGTAGCATGCACCACAGCTCCTCGGGAGGCTGAGGTAGGAGGATCGATTGAGCCTGGGGTGTTGAGGCTGCAGTGAGCTGTGCTTGTACCACTGTACCCCAGCCTGGGCCAGAGAGTGAAACCTTGTCTCAAAAAAAAAAAAAAAAAGTTAAATGCATTTCATGGCTGCTGTGTGGAGGATGAACTGGAGATGAGCAAGAATAGGAGGCTGCAGAGGAGACTGTGGCAGGGCACCTGCTCCCAGGCTACTCATATGAGTAATGAATCAATGTGGGGCCAAGTGTGAGTGGCAGTGAACAGTGTGACAAGGACACACATCGGAAATGATGCCTGAAGCATTGAATGGGAGTCCAGACTTTACTCTTATTTTTAGATGCTGTTATTTTTAGATTTTTATTATGTATTTTTTATTAGTTATTTTTAGGTGCTAGGGCATATTGCCTACACTAGCAACTTGACTGGAACTCCATTTGAGAATAATAAAAACCACCATGGTTTGCATGGAGATTTAACTGTAAAAATGTGTGTATTCTGTTTCACATGGTGCCTGTCAGAGCAGGTATGTCTTTTCTTTTTTCCTTTTCAAAAAATCTTTATAGAAACAGGGTCTTGCTATGTTGCCCAGGCTGATCTTGAAATTGTGGCTTCAAGCAGTTCGTCCCCCTCAGCCTCTGAAAGTGCAGAGATTACAGGCATGAGTCATGCATCCAGCCCAGAGCACATGTTTCTTTAGGATATCTTTCTGTTCTTTTCCACATGATGAAACTCCTAACTGTCCTTCGTAGTTAGCTCATCATATTCGGCAATACATTCCCTGATATTTAGAACTGTCACGGAGTCATTCTCAGCACTGAGAATAATGAACGAATTTAAAAAAAAATTTGCTTTGCTGATTTTTTTGTTGTCTCTAATCTTCTAACCCAAATTGTATTTACTCCATCGAAAACATTGTTTAGAAATTGTTGCAATGTTATTTCTTTTGTTACATTTTGAACATTGTTTAGAAATTGTTCAATGTTATTTCTAAATGTTACAAATTTATTTCTATCTATTAGTGATTATGTTACAAGCGCTTGAACTATTGTTAAATTTCCTTCATATATCCATGATTATTCCAAGGGAAATTATTGTTCTGTGCCTATGTAACATTATATTAAAGGTCTACAATATGATTTTGAGGGGGGAACAGTGTTCTATCATTTTTTTCTTCAGAATTTGTTTAAAAAGAATGCACAGATTAAAGTAAGAAGTAAGGTCTTTGGTAGCAGCCAAGGCGGAAGCCAGGAATTCGCTGTTTATAATTATGACAATTTCTAGCTTTCTATTCTGGTCTTATTCATCCCTCAACACCTATATGAAGTCCTATATTTTTCACAAAGCCTTCTTTGGCTTATAGTCCACTAACATGTGCTGAGCTATGGAGCTGTGTCTGGGGTTGTGGCTGCCTAGTGCGTATGTCCCAGACGCCGCTGAAGGTAGGTTTGGGCCATGTGACTAATGTCCCAGACGCCACTGAAGGTAGGTTTGGGCCATGTGACTAAGTTCTGGTCAGTGGAAGTTAACTGGAAAGGATGTGTGGAACTCTCAGGCTCAGACCTTAAAATATTACATATATCCTTTTCTTGCTCTTTTTCCCGTGAACTGGGACATTGATAAGCTGATAACCAGTTTTGACCACACAGGTGAAGACAACATCCTCTGGAAAGCAGAAAAACATCCAGGAGGGCTTGGACCATTAGTGATCACGTTTAGTAGAACAAACTCCCCTCTCTGCTCTGGGCTGTGACATGGGGGGGACATATGCCTCTCTGTTATTTAAGCCACTGTATTATTGGTTGCTTTTTTAGAGTAGCTAAGCCTTTTATTTTCTTGTTATAAAAGTTGATACCTGAAGCAAAATGCTGTTGTAATACAAATCTAAAATATATGTCATTGAGTCTGGGAATGGCACAACAGATTTGCAGTCTGTAAGACTGTCATGAATTATTATTAGGGGATACTAAGAACTCCTTCAACATCCTGACTGATCATATAAAGGACTAAGTAAGATTCAAACATAAACTAGACCAGGCACAGTGACCCTCACCTGTAATCCTGGCAATTTGGGAGGCTGAGGAAGGAGGATCATTTGAGTCCAAAAGTTTGAGACCAACTTGGGCAAGAAGTGAGACTCCCGCCACACAAAAAAAACAAAAAACCTAAAAAACAAAACAAAAATTAACCGGGCATGGTGGCACACATGTGTAGTCCCAGCTCCTGGGGAAGCTGAGGTGGGAGGATTACCTGAGCTCAGGAGGCAGAGGTTTTAACGAGCCAAGATTACACCATTGCACTCCAGCTTGGGTGACAGAGTGAGACTTTGTCTCAAAAAAAAAAAAATATATATATATAAAATAATAATAATAAAAAGCAAAACAAACAAACAAAAAGTTCTATAGAAATTCTGAAGAGGCAAATGTGATTAAAATTGGCACTAGAACATGTACTATCTCACAGAAAAGCTTAATCTTCCAGAACAATGCTTTCTGGACTGCAATAGCTGTTATGCCACCCTCAGACTCACTGACATACATTTTAGATTTTTGTTACAACAGCATTTTATTTGCATGTTGTTTTACGGTTTGCACAGTGTTTTTACATTTCTTCTTGCACCTAATCTTCACAAAAGTAACAAGATGTTGAGATTCATTTATCTGGTCAAGGTTTATTGTACACCCATTATGTGCCCTGGACTGGGCTGGGTTTGCAGGACACTTACCAAACTGAGTCTTTGTTTTGGAAGCGATTTCACTTTAGGACCAATTATGAAGATGAGTAGAAGGTCTGTGGTGAAGATATTGTTATCATGATTTTTGTGCATTTACTCTCTAGGATCTGGGACAGCAAATGATGGGTCCAAGGTTGTGCAGCTAGTTTTTCACTAAAAAATTTTTTTTTGTAGAGACATGGTCTCCCTATGTGGCTCAGGCTCTTCTTGAACTCCTGTCTTCAAGTGGTCCTCCTGCATGGGTCCCCAAAAGTGCTGGGATTCCAGATGTGAGTCACCACATCTGGCCTGCACAACTGGTTAATGTGCTATTCGTTGACCAGTGCTACTCAGCTCAAACACCAAAATATCTAACACGCAATCCCAGCACTTTGGGAGGCCGAGGCAGGTGAATTACCTGAGGTCAAGAGTTTGAGACCAGCCTGACCAACATGATGAAAGCCCATCTCTACTAAAAATACAAAAATTAGCCAGGCATAGTGGTGGGCACCTGTAATCCCAGCTACTTGGGAGGCTGAGGCAGGAGAATCACTTGAACCTGGGAGGTAGAGACTGTAGTGAGCCGAGATCACACCACTGCACTCCAGCCTGGGCAACAGAGTGAGACGCCGTCTCAAAAAAAAAAAAAAAATGTAGTTATGAAGTAGTTCAAATACTATTCTTACTTATGTGTTTTTATTTGTTTATTGTAATGGAGAAGTTAAGAATAAATCATTGATTACATGAACTGAAGCTGAAGTTGTAACTCAATCTATCAAGACTGAATTTATTAAATTATTAGAGCATAGGAAGTAAGTGCTTTTGGTAGTAAAGTGTTGTTGACCAGTTAAAATCTAACACAAACTGGAATCAAGCCCCTGAACCAGTGTTGGGTTTATACTGTTTCTTAGTGCACCTCCACATAGCACTTTGCATTATATCATGACTGAAAGACTGATTGAAGATTTTATTTTATTTTAAGTTCTGGGGTACATGTGCAGGACATGCAGGTTTGTTACACAGGTAATCATCTGCCATGGTGGTTTGCTGCACCTGTCAACCCATCACCCAGGTATTAACCCCCACATGCATTAGTTATTTATCCTGATGCTCTCCCATGACCCCACCCCCTGACAAGCCCCAGTGTGTGTTATTACCCTCCCTGCGTCCATGTGTTCTCATTGTTCAGCCCCCTCTTATAAGTGAGAACATGTGGTGTTTGGTTTTCTGTTCCTATGTTAGTTTGCTGAGGATAATGGCTTTCAGCTCCATCCATGTCCCTGCAAAGGACACAATCTTACTCATTTTTATGGCTGTATAGTATTCCACAGTGTCTATGTATCATACTTTCTTTATCCAGTCTATCACTGATGGATATTTGGATTGATTCCATGTCTTTGCTATTGTGAATAGTGCTGGAATGAACATATGTGTACATATATCTTTATAGTAGAATGATTTCTATTCCTTTGGGTATATACCCAGTAATGGGATTGCTGGGTCGAATGGTATTTCTGGTTCTAGGTCACTGAGGAATCGCCACACTGTCTTCCACAATGATTGAACTAATTTACACTCCCACCAACAGTGCAAAAGCATTCCTATTTCTCCACAGCCTTATTTCTACACAGGTCATCTTGGAAGACAAAGATGTGGGAGTGTGAAAAGAGGCAAGGCAGGTGAGCGTGATGTAAAATACAAGGCAGAGGAGGAAGCATCACCAGGAAAGAGCATGGTGGGGCCTGAAGAGGGAAAATGTCTAACTAAAAGGACTGAGGGCCTGTGAAAAAAAAAAGGTTGGGGGTGGGGGAAGAAAAGTAGAATCACAGAGACTAGGTTTAGCCAAAATAAAATGATGTGGAAAGTAAAGATGAGAACAAAATAAGAGATTCTTCCGGGTCTGTTCTTCCTGTTAACTGATTTGAAAGTCACAAGGACATTGAGACACTGAAATTTTTAAGAGACAGATAATTTATTCCAGAAATAGGTATTCAGTTTGGATTATGTGCCAAACCCTGGAAATTGAATAATGATGAAAATAAAGGTGTGGTCATTATCCCCTTGGCACATACAGTTGAAGAGATAAATGCGTCGTAATACCCTGACCTTGTTTATTGCTCTCTTGCCTTGAGTAAATAGTAGCTCTGAAGAAGTGTGCTACCTCCTTCCACCTAAGGAATTGGAATAGATTCAGCAGAGAGGATTAAGGGCTGGATATCATAGGGTTTTCTAGCTTTTGTTTCCAACCTCTCTGAAATTTAATTGCCTGCTGAAGGAGGTACTAGAATGGCACCCACGACTGGCTTTGAGAGAGGAAAAATGAAGTGGTCGCTTGAGATAAATGTTTACCTCTGTCAGCTCAGTACACAAGAGCCCTTAAGATGAAGTTCGGGGCTTGACTTCTATCTGGAAAGTGGCCCCGAGATCATCACTTTGGTTTCAATTGGTTTTGAAGTGTCGCTGAAAGAATTCTTTTGTTTTTACTTTAGGCTGGTGGGTTTGCACTGTAACCGTATCTGCTTTTCTACATCTCTGTTTGACACTAGTTTGACCTCTGCTTACCTCATACTTGCTAAAAAGAAACATATCTAATACCATCCACCTTAGTGATAAGAGCAAGAGAAAACAAACAGTGGAAAGACCCTTCAGAAGTGGATGACTTACTGCTAGCTGTGGGAGCCACATGACCAGCGGGGAGGCTGATGACATCCACCCTGGGCTTGCCATCAGTAGGGAGGATATGGTGTTTGGGTTTAGAACTTTGGAGCAGAGTTCTAGGCTTGATTCTGACCACAGTTTGCCATTTTGTGATGGTTAATGGACATTTAAGATGAGGTGCAAAGTCTTAGCTTGTGAGTCAGTTTCAAACCATAGTTTCTATGTTCTTTCTAGAATCAAATGACCTCAGCTACATAGGTCAAGTCATTAGAAGGTATCTTCAGGCCAGGCACAGTGGCTCACGCTTGTAATCTCAGCATTTTGGGAGGCTAAAGAGGGAAGATTGCCTCAGACCAGCTTGGCCAACATGGTGAAATCCCCGTCTCTACAAAAAATACAAAAATTATCCGAACATGATGGCACATGCTTCTGGTCCCAGCTACTCAGGAAGCTGAGGTGGGAAGATTGCTTGAGCTTGTGAGGTTGAGGCTGCAGTAAGCCAAGGTGGCACCACTGCCCTCCAGCCTGGGTGACAGAGCAAGACCCTGTCTTAGAAAAAAAAAAAATCTTCAGAGGTGTACTCAATTAATAATTCCATATTTCACCTGGAGTCATTTACCTTCTCCTCTACCTCCATCTTCCTTTCCTTGATGTAAAACAAGCTACTTGGAAGTCACCGCAACACTGCTTCCTTGTTTTGGGGATTGGATTTTGGACCAACTCCCTGAAATGAGATTAAAGTAGGGTGACAGAGAAATACCAAGCACCCAGACATTTCTGAAAAATGTTAACTGGGAATGATTTTTTTATTGTCTCTCATCTATACAAAGACCATTGTATGCATTTTGGAGAGAAAAGGAGATTAAAAAATAGAGTTGGAAATAAAGCCTATTTTAGTTTACATCATTGCTTTTGTGTGTGTGTTTTAACAATGAGTTAACTGAAAAATTGACCGAGTTGAAGGACTGCTGGACACAGCTTCAGGTTCAGAAAGCCAAGGCTGAGGATCCGCAAATGCTTTGGAGGAAATAATGGTGAGGGGCGGAAATGCACAGTGCCTGCGAATATCCAAAAGGAAGCTGAGAAAGGCAGATTTCTGCAAACAAGGGAAACTCCAAGAGTTTGAGGAGTGGGGAGGAGGGAAGACTTCTGGATAATGTCGTTCCCTTTCATGTCATCAGTTCTGGGCTCCCTCTGCTTCTCTTTTCCTGTTGTGTACATTTAGGTGACCTCATCTAGACACAGGACTGTACACACCACCCATGTGCTGATGAGTCTATTTTTCTCTCCCCTTTGACCTCTTCCCTATACAGCAGGCTTCTTCTGTCACCTTCTTATATTTCCACTTGGATATCTAACAGGCATCTCAAAATTAGCATCTTTACTTATTTGTTTATTTATTTTTCAAGCCAGGGTCTTGCTCTGTTGCCCAGGCTGGAGTGCCGTGTCACAATCATGGTTCTTGCAGCCCTGACTTGCTGGTACAAGCAATCCTCCAGCCTCACCTTCTGAGTATAGGAGTGCACCACCATGCCCTGCTAATTATTTAAAAAAATTGATGTAGAGACTTGGTCTTACTGTGCTGCCCAGGCTAACACCTTTTTGTTCTTTTGTGTTTGTTTGTTTGTTTGTTTGTTTGTTTGAGACAGAGTCTCAGAGTCTTGCTCTGTCACCCAGGCTGGAGTGTAGTGATGCAATCTCGGCTCACTGCAACCTTGGCCTTCTCGGTTCAAGCGATTCTCCTGCCTCAGCCTCCCAAGTAGCTGGGATTACAACCATGCACCACCATGCCTGGCTATTTTTGTATTTTTAGTAGGGAAAGGGTTTCATCATGTTGGACAGTCTGGTTTCAAACTCTTGACCTCAAGTGATCCGCCTGCCTCGGCCTTTCAAAGTGCTAGGGTTATAGGCATAAGCCATCAAAGTGCTAGGGTTACAGGCATAAGCCATCATGCCCAGCCTAACATCTTTAAATATAGATCTTTTGATTCCACCTGTCTTGAAAATGTGTCTACCTCTGTCCCTGACAAACCTTCTACTATTTTCACTATATCATCACTCCTCTTCTAAAGGCAGCTCACCCCGCTAATTCATCAGCAATTCCTGTTGGCTCAGCTTCTGAAATATCCATTCATTTCTTCGCATTTTTTCTGCCATTGTCTCAACCCCAAACCCATCACATCTGCTTTTCTCTCTCATCCATTTCCACATAACAAGCAGATTACTTTAAAACAGAAATCTGTTGTAAACCCACCAATGATTCTAAACACAACGCTTGTGCTCAGACTAAATTCCAAACACTTCTCATAGCCTGCAAGTTCCTACAATGATCTGGCCCTTTTCTTCTTCTTCATCTGCATTTCCCAGCACAACTGGTTACTTTACTTAGATTCATGCATTGATTAGCTCATTGCACAACTATTTATTTCAGTGCCTTCTTTTTTGTTTTTTTGGTGATGGAGTCTCGCTCTGTCCCCCAGGCTGGAGTGCAGTGGCACAATCTCAGCTTACTGCAACCTCTATCTCCCTGGTTCAAGTGATTCTCCTGTCTCAGCCTCCCAAGTAGCTGGAATGATGGGCGCCTGCCAGCACACCCAGCTATTTTGCAGTATTTTTAATAGAGATTGGGCTTCACCATGTTGGCCAGGCTGGTCTCGAACTCTTGACCTTAAGTGATCTGCTGGCCTTGGCCTCCTAAAGTGCTGGGATTACAGGCATGAACCAGCGCACCAGCTTATTATGGTGCTTTCTATGTGCCCAGCACTTTTCTGGGCTCCCGAGATAGAGCAGAGAACAAAGCACACAAAATTCCTGCACTCACAGAGTTTACATTTTAGCACAGGGAGAGAGGAATTCGGTTCCTTGGTGGGTTAGGAAGTGGTCAGTGCTACAGAAAAAAGTTGAGTTGGGGTAGGGACAGGGGTATCAATGGGAGGGTCTTGACGCAGGCTGCAGTGGTGGTCCGGGCAGGCCACAGGCTAAAGGTAAAATTTGAGCAAAGAGTTGAAACAAGAAAAAGAATTAGCCAAGGCTGGTAGGAGGGAGAGAGTGATCTGGGAGGGACAGTGTCTAGAGTAAAGGTCCTGAGGTGGGAATAAAGATCCTGAGGAATTTGTTGGGTTCAAGAGTCAGCGAGGAGGCCAGCCGAGGAGCCAGTGTTGGCTCTTGCATGGACGTTAGCTTTCACTCTTTGTGAGAGGGGCAGCTGTCTCAGGGTCTTTAGCAGGGAAGGAGCACGATTTGTTTATGTTTAAAAAGCATCCCAATTCTGTAAAGAAGGTCAATGGTAACTTGATAGGGATAGCACTGAATCTATAAATTACTTTGGGCAGTATGGCCATTTTCACGATATTGATTCTTCCTATCCAGGAGCATGGAATGCTTTTCCATTTGTATGCAAGAACAGAAAACCAAACACAGCATGTTCTCACTCATAAGTGGGAGTTGAACGATGAGAGCACATGGACACAGGGAGGGGAACATCACACATAGGGGCCTGTTGTGGGTTAGGGAGCTAGGGAAGGGACAGCATTAGGAGAAATACCTAATGTAGATGACAGGTTGATGGGTGCAGCAAACCATTGTGGCACATGTATACCTGTGTAACAAACCTGCACGTTGTGCACATGTATCCCAGAACTTAAAGTATAATAAGAAAAAATAAATAAATAAACTAAAAAATAATAAAAAGCATCTCTGTGGCTGCCGTATTGAGAGTAGCCTGTAGGCAAGGACTGAGATAGGAAAGAGTTTGCAGTTGACTGCAATAGTTGGGCCAGAGCTAAAGTGAAGTAAGTTTAGGCCCCTAGGATACGAAATGCGAGGAGGTCCTCACTCCCAGGGCTGTGCAAAGCATCTGGAGAGGGAGCGTCTCTTTCAGTTTTGTACCCCTGGGGCCAACCTTGCCTCATCCTGGTCCTATCCCTGTGTAATAATCTGGGTTAGAGATAACAGCGGTCCACCCTGGTCAGCAGCAATGGAAGTGGTGAGATGAGATCGAATTCTGTATTTTCTGGGAAAGTGAGTCACGGTTTCCTGCCAGATTCAATGAGGAGTAGAGAGAGAAAGAGAGGCACAAAGATGACACCAGGCAGGAATGGAGTTGCCAGTAGCCGGAATGGGGATAGCTTCGGGGAGCCGATGCAGGGGAAGGGAGGAGCTGAGGGTTGGAGATGTGAAGTTGGAAATTCTTAGCCATGCAGTGGGGTTTTGGAGGACAGCGAGACATGGGAGGCTGGAGTTAGGGATTGATGGTAGCCACGCCGCTCCTGGAACACGCACTTCTTACGGCTGCCTCAGAACATTGGCCCTTCTTGTTTCCTCTGAGTCCAACACTTTTCTTCTGCATTTTTGCAGGCACCTCTTTCATTCATGTTACCATTCTAAAGTCAGTTTAAAAGTTTATTTTTAGTACCGGGCGCGGTGGCTCACGTCTGTAATCCCAGCACTTTGGGAGGCCAAGGTGGGCGGATCACGAGGTCAGGAGATCGAGACCATCCTGGCTAACACGGTGAAACCCCGTCTCTACTAAAAATACAAAAAATTAACCGGGCGAGGTGGCGGTGCCTGTAGTCCCAGCTACTCGGGAGGCTGAGGCAGGAGAATGGAATAAACCTGGGAGGCGGAGCTTGCAGTGAGCCGAGATCTGCACTCCAGCCTGGGCAACAAGAATGAAACTCCGTCCCCCTCCCCCCAAAAAAAGGACTTTGGAGACTCAGCAGGAAGGTTGGTAGGAGGGTGAGGGATAAAAGACTTCATATTGGGTACAGTGTATACCGCTCTGGTGATGGGTGCCGTAAAATCTCAGAGATCACCACTAAAGAACTTACTCGTGTAACCTGAAAACAACCTGGACCCCCAAACTATTGAAATATTAAAAAATTAACAAAAGATAAGTCTAGGAGCATAGCCCAGAATAAGAATCCAGTGAATGCAGCTTGATGAAGTAAAAAGAGAAATAAACTGTGACTCAGAGAAAAGTCATCTTCAAATGCTGGCTCTAACACTTCCGAACTGTGTGACATTAAGCAGATCACTTAATTTCTCTGATTCCCCTTTACTATAAAATGGAATAATCCCATCTTACATGTAATTATAGAAATTTTAAAAATATCATGTAGGGTAATATGCCTGGTAGATGTTAGGCACTCAAATGTTATTGGTTTAAAAGATTTCAAGGCCTGGCGCGGTGGCTCAAGCCTGTAATCCCAGCACTTTGGGAGGCCGAGGCGGGCGGATCACGAGGTCAGGAGATCGAGACCATCCTGGCTGACACGGTGAAACCCCGTCTCTACTAAAAAATACAAAAAACTAGTCGGGTAAGGTGGTGGCGCCTGTAGCCCCAGCTACGCGGGAGTCTGAGGCAGGAGAATGGCGTAAACCCGGGAGGCGGAGCTTGCAGTGAGCTGAGATCCGGCCACTGCACTCCAGCCTGGGCAGCAGAGCGAGACTCCGTCTCAAAAAAAAAAAAAAAAAAAAAAAAAAAAAAAAAGATTTCAAGTATTTTTAGTTGTATGTAAGTATTTTCTAAAAATACGAATCCCAAAAGTGTGTAATTCACTTTAATTATGCACTGAGAAATGCTTTTGAGTTGTCTAGGATGTTTTTAGTTGTGAGGTCAAGAATGTTCAATTTCATTGATTGGAACAAGGAGGAGGTGTCCTCTTATGCAATAGGAAATGCAGTGTGGGGTGGTTGCAGGCTTGGCTTGACGCTGTCTTCAGGGACCCATGTCTTTCCAGCTTTCACTCCACTGAACCCAGTGTGCTTGCTGAGTTCTATGGTTCTGTATCTCACGACTTCAAGAGAGCCAGTCTGGTTCTAAAGAGCACATCTGCACAGTCTGAGGCAGGCCAGGGGAGGCAGACCTCGCCTAGGAAGTTCTATCCGACTTCCCACCATGTCTCCTTGGCCAGCATTGGATTATGTATCTGAACTAACCGCTCTACTAGCAAGGGGGAGTGGAATTACCCTCTTGTCTCAGATTTAACATTTTCTTGCTGGGGAGGGAGGGCTCCACTTTCTATGAGCGTATGACCCTCTGATACCTGAATAAAAATAGTGTTCTGTTAGCCAGGAAGAGAGCCGGGTTGGGGGAGGAAATGGCTGTGGCGTAGGTAACCAACAGTGCTTTTTACACCATCCTCATCTTTTTTGAAGAGAGGAGGGAGTTGGTGGTTATTGCAAAACTCAAAACAAGAGGATGTCGTGATGACTGAAAAGTTGGAAATGACAGTCATATGGGCTTATAGTTTGGGCATTGACTGTTTTCCTTTTTTTTAAGTGTCATTGGTTAAGGAGCCAAATATATATAACAAACACATCAAAATTCAAATATTGGAGAAATGGCTTAATCACTCTTCTTTTTTGTTTTTCATAGTTTTATGAACTAACCTATTTGTGGTATGAATTTGATTGAATGGACAGAAAAATGAGATCTTGATCTATGGAGGGGAGAAAACTTAATCTAAAGAACAGTAACTAAAGAAGAAGTTGGTACCTAGGAAATAAATGTGTTAGAAACCATGACAAGTGGATTTAGGATTTTTTTTTTTTTTTTTTAGAGTAACTAGAGTGGAAAAAACACAAAGAAAACTATCTGTGATGTCTTCTAATACCTGGTGCCATTTTTCTGTACTTTCTTTGTTTTTGTTTCTGAGATGGAGTCTCGCTCTGTTGCCCAGGCAACAGAGTGCAGTGGTGTAATCTCGGCTCACCACAACCTCCACTTCCCAGTGTCAAGTGATTCTCCTGCCTCAACCTCCTGAGTAGCTGGGACTACAGGCGTGAGCCACCATGCCTGGCTAATTTTTTTATTTTTAGTAGAGACAGGGTTTCACTATGTTGGCCAGGCTGGTCTCGAACTCCTGACCTCGTCGTGATCCACCCACCTCGGCCTCCCAAAGTGCTGGGATTACAGGTGTGAGCCACTGCGCCTGGCTATTTTTCTGTGCTTCTAATATTAGTGTCTGGTTTCTTTTTTCTTTTTTCTTTCTTTCTTTCTTTCTTTCTTTCTTTCTTTCTTTCTTTCTTTCTTTCTTTCTTTCTTTCATTCCTTCGTTCGTTTCTTTCTTTCTTTTTTTTTTTTTCTGAGACAGAATCTCACTCTGTTGCTCAGGCTGCAGTACAGTGACACAATTTGTGCTCACTGCAGCTTCTGCCTCCCGGATTCAAGCGATCTTCCCCTCCTCAGCCTCTGGAGTAGTTGGGATTACAAGCGTGCACTACCATGTCCAGATAATTTTTGTATTTCTGGTAGAGACAGAGTTTTACCATATTGGCCAGACTGGTCTCGAACTCCTGACCTCAAGTGATCTGCTCTCCTTGACCTCCCAAAGTGCTGGGATTACAGGCATGAGCCACTGTACCCGTCCAGCCTCTGATTTGTTTTTGCACTACTTCATTTTCTACCTGAAGACTAGCTTGTGTTTTATTTGTTTGATGTTTTTTAATAGTGTTTTAATCATTGCTTATGATCATGCAATGCCCCAAGCACATTGGCTGGAAAATGGTTTATAAATAAAATTATTGTTATTATTATCTTTATCTCTTGTAACAATACTCATTATATTAAGATTATATCTAGGCTAGAAATAGTTGAACACATGTGATTATATGTAATCAGTGTATTTTTTTTTTTCCTGCTTTTTAAAAAACCCTGTTGCTGATACTCAACTTTGTACTTATCACCAAACAAACTATTGTTTATAAGTTGTAGGAGACTCTGATTTGCTTTGGAGAGTGACTCTTTGCAAGTTTCAACAAGAATTTGCCCCTGGTAGGATCCAAAGAAACTCCTTGTTCTCAGCGGACATGTACTGATAACAGCCACACCAGTACCTGGGGATTTAATTGCCAGAACTTTTGTCTAAAGCCCAGAGCCCTAAGAGTTTCCAGAGGAAAAAAACTATGTTTAACAAGAAGAACTATTAGGGAAGCCTATTTTACCTTGATAATAGAATAACTCTACAAATATCAAGACTGTCTGAGTATAAGATAGGCTACCCTGTGAGGTTGTGAAGATCCCATTATTTGCAAGTGTTCTAGAAGATGGCCAAGCCACTGACTTGGGGGTGCTCTGAAGAAAATTCAGATATTCATTGAATTCATCGAATACCAGGGTGGCATTCACTGACTTCTCAAGTGGCTTCCCTTTCTAAGATTCTATGTTTCTATGTAGGTTGAAGTGTCTGAATATGTCTTTGTGGTTGTGAAATAATATTGACTATAGGATCATTCATCTGGTGTTCTTCAAGGGTGAAACGCAGTGCACATTCTATTCAACATGTTTTGATATGTTACAAGGAATGTCATGATACATATCAGTCTTAAGGGGTAATGGTTATCTGGAGGTTGTAGCTGTTTGGCTTTGAGGTTAGAGGTTCCACTTTGGGAGATGGAGGTCGCGTATCTGATTCCCTGTGTGGGTCAACATGTCTCCTTCTTTTTGCACTGAACTGATCTACACAATATAAAACATTGGCAAGTGGAGAGTTATAGTAATTAAAAGGATTATTACTAAAACCATGGCTTGCACCCTTCTGCCTGAAGGGTGATTTTGCAGAAGGGTGATATTGGTCTCAAAATGGACCAGATAGGAGCAACAATAGTACAAATGCATTTTTATATCCAAAAAAACCCCAAAACAAACAAACAAAAAAAAACAAAACCACAAATCCAGGCAGGCAGGCTGCTGAGAGTTCAGGGTAGGAGGTGGTATATTCAGGGGGACTTGGTGGATACGGGAAATCTGAAGGCAAACACTTTGCTAAACTCTCTGTTTTGGGGCAGAAATGTTAGTGACTTTTGAGAGGATAACCATCAGTAAAAAAAAAAAAAAAAAAAGGAGAAATGCGCTTTTTGCTGTCAATGTTTGAAACTCAGCTCAAGCCCAACCTTTTCCATGAACTCTCCCCAGGCCATGACTTCATAAAGCTGGGCTCTTCTTTGAGTTCAGACATTCAAAGATACCTCAATTTTTGCCACAATTATTTATTTTATTGCCATTAAACTCTTGCTGTCTTAGAAGTCAGCTAGCTGTAATTATCTTTAAAAAATCGACACCTAATTTTTTGCCATTGTTTTTGCAATTGTCAAATTATAAAACAGATTATATATGTGCGTGTGTCTATATGTATATATATATATTTAAAGTCAGAGTAATGCCTTCTAACCTTCTCTCTATATATGTAATCTTTAAAACCAGAGGTCTGCAGAGCGCAGTGGCTCACGCCTGTAATCCCAGCACTTTGGGAGGCTGAGGCTGGTGGATCATGAGGTCAGGAGATCGAGACCATCCTGGCTAACACAGTGAAACCCCGTCTCTACTGAAAATACAAACAATCAGCCAGGCGTGGTGGCTGGCGCCTGTAATCCCAGCTACTTGGGAGGCTGAGGTAGGGGAATCACTTGAACCCTGGGGGTGGAGGTTGCAGTGAGCCGAGATCGTGCCACTGCACTCCAGCCTGGGTGACAGAGCAAGACTCCGTCTCCAAAAACAAAACAAAACAAAAAACAAACAAAACAAAACCAGAGCTCTTGTATTTGAGTTAGCTCACTCCTATGAGATAAGGGCTGTTAAAATGGACACGTTCCCGAGGTTCTGATCTCTTGCGACTTCCATCCTCCTTGGAAGGTTGGTGTTGTCTGGGAGAGTCCTCGGAAGGCTCACAGCAGACTACATGTCCATCTTTTCTTGTGGGTTTTCCTTTCTTAAGTCTAGCTGAGAGGTACCAGCCACCTAGTGCGGCTACTCCGTGTTTGGTTGTAAACAGGCTGTCGTTCCCATTGTCCAGCCAAGTGTAAGTATGCAAACAAGAAACAAGTTTGTGCCAGGCACAAAAAGTTCTTATTGTTCTCCTGCCTGATAGATGGGGAAGCATGAGTCATGGGCAAAACAAACAAACAAACAAAAAAACACAAACAGAAAAAACCCTCACCTTTCATTAATGCAACACCATTCCATAGATCCCAGGACTTCTTGGATTTGGCTTCTAATGATTCCCTAACCTACTGAGTGTCAAGGTAGAGGCATCTCCCCTGCAGGGGCCCTGCCTTGCAGCTGAGCAACCCAGTCGGGTTCTGCCTGGTCAGGGGCTTCTCCCGGGGAGGCGAACAGCTTTGTTTCACTTGATGGAAGGTTCTATTTCCTGCAGAGTTCTTGCATCTACCTGTGTAACCCAGTTATAGGGTCTAGGCTTAGCAATACCAGGAGCGAGGAGTTAGCTGCAACCTCTCAATGCTGTTCTAGCATGATGTTCAGTAACTATGTTCAATAAGTTTGCTGGACCATAGAAAATTCTTTTACTCAATGGGTTTTCTTACTTTAATCTCACGTTAAGTTTTGAGTTTTTTTCACTGTTTCACATTCAGAGGATTTAAGGTTTCATTTTTATTTTTGAGCCAAATTAAGCTAAAAAGAGGCTGCTTTGAAAAGAGCCTCCTTTTGTCACCTAATTTTCTGTTTCGTTCTGGTGTAATTAGAAATCTTTGATTTTGTGAAGAACTGCTTAGGTCGATGTAACCTAAGTTTGATAAATTCCTTTTCTGAGTATCGTCTTGGAACTCTCACTTTGTTTTCAGGAAGAGTTGGGTCAATCCATTTTCTCAGTGGCCTTCTAGTGGCTTTGAAGAAGAATCCCATTTATTGAATTTGAAAATTAAAAACAATGCTGATAGGCATTCCCTGGTTTAATGTCCCCCCCGAAGCAAATTAATCAGTAGTTATTAAACTTGTTACTTGTCATTAAACTTATAATTACCTTAAAATGGTTACATATAACATAAATAGTAACTTGCTAATTTTAATATTTAGCTAAATGTGTACTTTATTAATTTTCTTGCTAGTTTTCTAATATTGTATTTTAATTTTTTCATGAGTGTGTTCCTCTTTCTATTTTGATGCTGATGTTTCTTATATTTCTTTGAATTCGCTTCCGTAGGAAGCTCAGGGCCAGCCACGTGGGACTCCCAATGTGTTTGTCGCTGGGCTTATTGATGAAAGTATTAATATCTACATTAGTAAGTTGGGGGATATTTTCAGATTCTTTGTTTTCTGTCATGGATGGTTATTTGTGCATCTTTTTGTTTGAACAGCTAAGAAGGTCCTGATGTGCAGGGTAGGATGACAGAAACAGAATAGTTTAAACACTGGGACATTCTCTCCAGGAGTTTTGTTTTGTTTTGTTTTGTTTTGTTTTTTTGAGATGGAGTCTAGCTCTGTCACCCAAGCTGGAGTGCAATGGCATGATCTTGGCTCACTGCAAGCTCTGCCTCCCAGGTTTAAGCAATTCTCCTGCTTGATCCTCCCGAGTAGCTGGGATTACAGGCATGCGTCACTACACCTGGCTAATTTTTGTATTTTTAGTAGAGACGGGGTTTCACTGTGTTGGCCAGGCTGGTCTCAAACTCCCGACTTCGTGATCCACCTGCCTCGGCCTCCGAAAGTGCTGGGATTACAAGTGTGAGCCACCGCGCCCGGCCTCTCATGGAGTTTTTAAAACTTCAAAAAAAAAAATCTTTTTATAGGAAAAAGTAGAAACTTTAATTTTCATTCCACCCTCTAGGACCAGGTTTGTCAACCTTGGCCATATCGTCACTTGGGGAGATGATTTCCCATTGTGGAGGGCTGTCTGTGCACTGTAGGCATTTTGTACATTTAGTAGCATCCCTGGGCTCTACCCACTAGATGACAATGGTTGTTGTAACATCAAAACTGTCTCCAGAGATTGCCAAGTGTCCCCTGGTGGGGGGCAAAGTCATTCCACCTGAGAATCACCATTTTAGAGCTGTGTTTACACTGGAGTTGCTTTTTTTTTTTTTTTTTTTTTTTTTTTGAGGCAGGGTCTCACTCTGTCACCCAGCCTGGAGTACAGTGGCACGATCTTGGCTTACTGCAACCTCTACCTCCAGGGTTCAAGAGAACCTCCTACTTCACCCTCCAGAGTAGCTGGGACTACAGGTATGTGCCACCATACTTGGCTAATTTTTAAATTCTTTTGTAGAGACAGGGTCTCCCCATGTTGCCCCGGCTGGTTTCTTGGGCTCCAGCTATTCTCCTACCTCGACCTTCCAAAGTGCTGAGATGACAGGAATGAGCTCAGCTATGCTGCAATCGTTTTGACGTAAACAGCCAACTACCTGACTGCTTTCCACAGTTCTGTAGTCAGAGGCTTTCCCTACTCAAAGAATGGGAAGGATCTCCTGGTGCTGGGAGGAGACCGGGGGGCTGGAAGCATCCAACCAGCTGCTTTTCTTCTCTTCCAGATTCTGTATTTCAGAAAACGGCCTCAGTGGCCCTGTGGAAAACACAGAGATTCCTGCAGTCTGGATTAAATCTTTCTGGCTGTTGAAGGAAGAACTTCCAGGCTATCTGGATCCTAATCATGGGGTAGAACTGACTGAAATGTAGCTGTGTCTCCTCTTCCAACGTCCCTCTGTTAAGGACTCAGTGCTGAGCACTGAGACTTGCTTGGGAAAGTGACTTCCCAGCGCCTCTCTCGGCTGCAGGAACTCCCATTTCTGCTTACACAGGTTACTTTCTGCACAACCAACACTGGGTTTTTGGTCTAGGGCCTCTTCTATGGGAAGACATTTTAAAATCCTTTTGCTTTGTCTTGGAGGTTTGGAAGAAAAACCAACAGATCAAACATCACAGCAATCAAGAGCACTTGGATATTCTAGAGATCCTTTCTCTCTGCCTGCTGAATTCGACTTTGTTGTTTTCCTCTCTGTCTGCCCAATTCTATGCTGGTGAGGTGACCATTGAACCCTAGGTGGGATGAAACCACCCTATGCACAGGACACCAGGACCCATCACTTCTCTGTGGCCGTGTTCCATGAGCCCCTGAATGGGGATGGGGTAGGGAAGGAAGCATTAAGTGTCCAGCTGCAATTGTGAAGGGAACTGTCAATCCAGGGCAGGAGTTGCTGGAGCCTCCCGTTGACCCAGATATTCTGCTATCTCGAAAGCTTTATCTTCTAAGACAATGTTGACTAACAGCTTTTCTTTTATTCACATTTCTGTTTCAAAAGAATAACAAATAAGCTTAATTCTTCACAAAATCTTCAGCAAATGCCTTTTAATCCAGCACAATGGTAGTTATTTTAAGAAGGTTGGCAAAGAACCACGGTGCTTTTCTATTTTTTGGTCTGGGGTTCTTTGCTCTTACAGAAGCACTCAATCACTTTTAATCTTGGCTTGCACCGAGCCACATCAACTTTGTTTGCACAGAACTGATATAACTGCCTTAAGCTCTTCTGGTCTCTTTTTCATCTCCCCAGTGAGCCTGAAAATTTAAATAACAGGTTAAACACACACACACACACACACACACACACATGCACACACCCACCCAGATTCTTAGATACCATGTAACTTCTGGGATTTGATTCCACATCCAAGCTATGTTTGCGGAAGGAAGAAAATGGTTTATCAAAGAACTACTTCTAAATGGAGAGAAGGAGCTCAAGGAAGCAGCTGATGGATGAATGAAGTAGCTTTCAGAGGAGGACAGCCTTCAGGGGCCTGGAAAGACACACAATTAAAGTCGTCCTTGGTCAGCAGAGGTGTGGGGAATCTCTGTTCTCTAGAGATAAGAACAATCTCGAGGTTTTCGTCTATGTTACCAAAGTGACAGGTCCTCTGTGGATTTCAGGTCAGGCTGCCTTTGGTTATTATCCGGCATAGATGACCACAACTTTGAAACCAGCTCTTCAGGCTAGGCACGGTGGCTTATGCCTGTAATCCCAGAGCTTTGGGAGGCTGAGCCCAGGAGTTTGGGACCAACAGGGGCAACACAGTAAGACTTTATCTCTCCAAAAAATAAAAAAAAATTACCTGGGTGTGGTGGTGCATGCCTGTAGTCCCAGCTATTCAGGAGGCTGAGGCGATTCGGGAGAATCACTTGAGCCCAGGAGTTTGAGGCAGCAGTGAACTCTGATTGCATCACTGCCCCGAAGCCTTGGCAACAGAGTGAGACCCTGTCTCTAAAATAAATAAATAAATAAATAAATAAATACATACATACATACATAAATAAATAAGATTTTAAAAAATGAAACCAGCTCTTCAAATGCTCCTGTAGCCCTGAGTTTATTCTGCTCACCTCCCAGCTTCACCCCATTTCTTTTAAATACACTTTACATTTTGAAAGCATTTTAAAGTTGAAAAGAGAATACAGACTTCTGGTACACCCCACCCAGTTTCTCTAGTGTTAATATCTTACCTTACCTTGACACTCCCACCCCGTTTTAAAAGTTCCTTTTTCTTTTCCTTCTGAAGAAACCATGGAATTGCCTTGCTGATAGCAGTAATCCTTAGGACAAAGAAGATGCTGAGTATTTTGCCAGTGGTTAACAATCTTGAACTGGAGTTTGTTCCATTCTTTAAGAAGTAAAACTTTGTATTCAAATGTATTCTTACATTGAGATGTGCAAGAGGGAGATGACTTTCTTCATGACGTGTGTAAGTGGGGATTAGGCCAAACCAAAGTCACTTCTCCTACTTCAGATTTAGGGCAATCTTTATGGATCAGGCCATCTCTGCAATCTGAAAATTTTAGCAGTTTTCTTTGATGTGACCCCAGTCAGTTTATATCACGTTGCCTTATGTGCATGACTCAGAATAGTACATCACTGGATGGAACTAATTGAGCTCTTTTCCACACGATGATTTGGAAGATGTGTTAGACAAAGAAGCAGGCAGAGGTGAGTAAGGCTTTCAGTAATATCTGGTACATAGCAGTTATAAATAATACTGCTTTGGCCAGGTGTGGTGGCTCATCCCTGTAATCCCAGCACTTAAGGAGGCCGAGTTGGGTGGATCTCCTGAGGTCAGGAGTTCGAGACCAACCTGGCCAACATGGTGAAACTCCATCTCTACATATATATATATATATATATGTACATATATATATGTATATGTGTGTGTATATATATATATATATATATATAGAGAGAGAGAGAGAGAGAGAGAGAGAGAGAGAGAGAAGTGGGCATAGTGTGGGGTGCCTGTAATCCCAGAACTTTGGGAGACTGAGGTAGGCAGATTACCTGAGCTCAGGAGTTCGAGACCAGCCTGGCCAACGTGGTGAAACCCCATGTCTACTAAAAAATACAAAAATTAGCCTGGCGTGGTGGCACACACCTGTAAGCCTTGGGGGGCTGAGGCAGGGAGAATCACTTGAATCTGGGAGGCGGAAGTTGCAGTGAGCCGAGATCCCGCCACTGCACTCCAGCCTGGGCGACGAGAGTGAAACTCCGTCTCAAAAATAAAAAAAATAAATAAAATAAAAAATTAAAGAAAGAAAGAAAGAAAGAAAAGAAAAGAAAAGAAAAGAAAAAACCCTGCTTTATCAAGACATCTTTTTGGATTTGGAAGTATAAATCAGGAAGCCTCCAGAGGACCTTGAATCTGCAGGTTGAAACGAACCCGTAGATTTGATTTCCTAACAAAATCAAGTGACTAAAAAGAATTAGCAAAGAGCAAACTGGAAAAGGCGTCTCTGCTATGGATAGACTCCAGGCAGGCCATTCATTCATTTTTGTCTTCTTGAAGTAGCAGAAATAAGGACTCAGAAGATAGATGGCCATCCTAGAGGAACTGCCCTCTTTCACCAAATTGTAGTGCTTTTCAGGACAAGGACAGAGAGGTGCTCTGGAAGAATCTGAGTCATGAACGTGTTCAATTTCCATCTGAGTCCACTCTCTATTTCAGATTGAGGTCTGCACGTCAGAGAAGCTCACGGGGAATTGGTTGCTTTTGCACACTTCCATGGGAGACTGTCCCCTCTCCTTTTTCCCCTCCTCTTCTGTCCTTCCACTCCTGTCCCCACCCTCTGAAAGATCTTGTTGATTTCCACCTTATTTCATCTAGGGAAAATCTCTAGATGAAATAAGATAACAGTACTAAGAAGGAAAGATGGAATTATGGATATCCGGCGGACACAGATTTTCTCCATAACCGTTTGACTGCAGTTAATAAAACGATTGTTTCTTCTAATCTTAGGTAAGAGCCTTGAATCAATAGAAACAGTGTACAGAAACTAATGTGATCACTTGGCATAAACCTTATCATAGTCCAAGAAAATAGTGGAACCAGTGTACTATAGAAATTCGCACTTTTCAAAGAAAAACAAAACAGAAAACTTAGCTTATAATTCTTTTCAAGGAGTTTTTATTGACCAACAAATGTTGATGGAGTTGCCTCATTTCATGTTGTATAATTATCACACACACACACGTATATATATATATATATATATATATATATATATATATATATATTTTTTTTTTTTTTTTTTTTTTTTTTGAGACAGAATCTTCCTGGTGTGCAGTGGTGTGATCCCAGCTCACTGCAGCCTCCAACCCCCTGGGTTCAAGCAATCCTCTCACCTCAGCCTCCAGAGTAAGCTGGGACTATAGACGTGCACCACCACATTTGGCTGTTTTTTTAAAAAAAATTTTTAATGTTTTTTATAGACACGAGGTCTCACTATATTGACTAGTCTGGTCTCAAACTCCTGGGCTCAAGTGATCCTCCAATCTCAGCCTCTCAAAGTGCTGGGATTACAGGCCCAAGTCACCACACCCAGTCCACAGAGATCTTATATGGAAATTCATGCAGAATCAGAAGTTGGTATAATAGCTAAATGTTGTTCAATACAAAATGAAATAGAGTTGGACATGGACTTATGAATTAGGGTGGGAAACTGAATTGGATAATTTAATGTCTAAAGTGGATTTTTATCCCAAAGCATCCGACTGGTCTTTACTCAGGTGAAACTGATATCTTCCAGAGAATGAGATCTCTCCCAGCTCTCCATTTCGGTTTCTGCTGTGTAAACCCAGGACCACAAATGAATGCTAGCTCTCTATTTTAGATTTTCACGGTGTTCTCCAATGCCTCTCTCGTCTACGCCTTCTGTCACCTGTGTTTCCAGCTGTTGCTGTGCCACACTTCATCCTCTGACCCTTAGGAAATCGGTACAGGCCATTTCTTCGGCTCGTTGCGGTGTTCCTCACACTGCAGTTTGAATACTGGTGTTACTGGTTAGCCTGGGATAAGGTTCAAGTGTTGTAACAGTCATGAAGACTCACGTCCCAGCTTGTTAGGTGGTGGGTAGTGGGGTTGCTTAAGACAGCACTTCAGTTCAAAGTGAAGGCAACAGGGAGTGGAGATTGGAGACTGTAGATCACAAAATGCCAGAGCTCCTCAACTTGCAGGCACACGAAGAGTGGGCAGAACTCACCGATGTGTGTGCAGGGAAAATGCAGCCAGCAGAGCAATTGGGGGAAGCCATCCAACTAATAAGAGGCTTATAACTCTTTGGCAATTTGTTTAACTTGGGAGTTATTGCAAAGTCAGAAAGGTATTGGGCCCCCGGGAAATTGGCAATGTTGCTTGGTGTCTCCCACGGTTAAAAGCAAGCTTTGCCAGTGGGATTTTTTTTTTTTTCCTTCAGGTGTTCAGTGTTGAGTTTTGCAGGCAAGGCCAAGACTTCTGGAAAAAGCAACATTAGTCACATTGGCATGTTAAGTTAATGGGGCTGGTGGCTGCCCAAACTCCTCTACTTAAACAGGAACTACTGAGATCTTCAAAGCTAGATGATCTGACTCACTCATTCATCTACCCATCCAACCAATGCTTACTGAGGTCCTGCCATGTGTCAGCAGTCACACCAAACATCAGAGGACAGACCCAGCTAAGGTCTCTCTTCCCTGTTCTCTCACCGCACGTCCCAACATGGCTACCTTCTATGTCCCGGTGGCCTTTGTTAAACTCTTGCCTTTGGAGTTCTGTTTTGAAAGTAAGGTAGGGATAAAAGTCTCACAAGGGTCAAGAGGTTGAAAGTGTTTGTGGTTTATCTACTTATTCATTTAGAACATATTCAATCAGTACCTATTATAAGCAACGCGCCCCACAAATAGGTGATTTGGGCAGAGTTTTTATACAGGAACTTTTACCTATCCATATTTCCTATGAGAAACCTTAAACTAAATTTCTTAGAACTTATAGGGACAACAATTGATTATTGTCCAGCTACTAAAGTCCAGGAGAAATATGAATTTGTAAGATGCATACTTTACAGGAAAGAAAATATTTCAGAAAACGTCCTCTTTCTTGCCTATAGATCCAAGAGGCTGGATGAAAAGAAATGACTCTGGCTCAGGAGCGGACCTCAGGAACCAAACACACATTCTCCAAACTGCCTAGTCCTCCCTTTTCCACCATATCCAACCACTAGGGAGGTTCTACGGATTCTACCCCATGACGTGGTTTTTTTCATATACCCCTTTCTTTCCTCTCTTTTTTTGACTCCTATTGCCTCAGTGCAGAAGTGTTTATTGCTCTTGCATATCTCTCATTACTGTAACACGCAGGTCAAAGATCTCCTTATCTCTAGTCTTTTCCTGCTCCAAGCCATTTTCCATAATGCTGCCAGATTTATGTGCTGTATTCTACAATTCCTGTCCTTCAAAACACTTTTGTACAGGACCTTTTGAGCTAGGAATTCATTTCCCAGCAGCACATCAAATAAAGAAGCATGACTGTTAAGAGTGTGGACTCTGGGATCAGGAGCATTTCGTTAAAATCTCAGCTTGGCCCATGAAACCTGTTTGCTCATCTGAAAAATGGGGGTGATACCCATATCCCAGGTGGTAGAGAAGGGTGAGGAAGGCCATTCAAAATTCCTGGCACACTCAGTAGGCACTCTCTAAGTAATATTAATAATGATGTTGATTATTATTATAATTATATTCTATAGTTCCAGTCTAATTCTGCTTACAATCTCCTGAAGTATCTCTATCTTTCCACTTTTGCTCAAGTAGTTTGCTCTGTGTAGAATGTTCTGCCCTTCTTTCTGTTATCTCTCTGCCCTTTGATAACCTCCAGTTGGGCATGTCCTGAAGCCTTCTTTGATTCCTCTAGAAGACAAACATTTTCCTTCCTTTAATTAACTCCTTGCCTGCACCTCTTTGTGTACTCCCTATATTGGGCCTTGATTTGTACCCCGGGTTTCCCTAATTTTTCCTGTGCCATATCCTAATTCTTCGTCAGGCTGTGGGCTTCTCAATGGCAGCGATTGCTCTGTTGCCCAGGCTGGAGTGCAGTGGTGCGATCTTGGCTCACTGCAACCTCCACCTCCCAGGTTCAAGCAATTCTCCCTCCTCAGCCTCTCAAGTAGCTGAGATTACAGGCACATGCCACCACATCCGGCTAATTTTTATATTTTTAGTAGAGACGGGATTTCACCATGTTGGTCACGCTGGCCTCAAACTCCTGGCTTCAAAGTAATCTGTCCGACTCGGCCTCCCAAAGTGCTGGGATTACAAGCGTGACCCACCACGCCCGGCCATTAACTTGTCTTCTTCTGCTAGCCCACAGAGTCTTGCAATGGAGTACTTTTTGAATTGATTTGTTCATTCATCAAAAGGGTGACATGAAATCTGATGGCTTGGGAGGACTGGGTAAAAGAGCACCCCACCCTTGGGGCTCTGCCTAGCAGCCTGGCTGTCTGAGCAGGGGCCATCTGTAGCCATCCAGTTCCACAAACCACCAGTCCCCTCCAAGACTGCCCTACGCTGAACATTCTGATTTTCAGGATTTCTCGGATTTATCTGCACAGTTATTGAATTTCAGAGCTGTAAGGCTGGGAGAGACATAGGAATTTTTCACTTTGGCTTCTTCATTCCTCAGATGAGAAAAACAAAGGCTGTGCTAGGGTGTCATCTTCTTAGAGAAACATGCCCTAAAGCTCATCCAGGATGGAATGAATCATTCGGTTCCATGAGTGCGTCTGGTACATTGTGTGTACTTCTGTTGAGGTATGGCTCATTCAGTATTGCAATTGTTTTTTTACACGGCTATCTCTAACAGTAAATTATAAGCTCTCTGCAGACAAGGCTAGGGTTCATTTGTCTTTATGTCTCTGGTGCTCAAGAAAATGCCCAGGACACAGGAAATACTCAATAAATATTGACTAAATGGAATGGACTCTAAGGAAGTTAAGTGACTGAGTTAGTGCTTTGCCTCTTCTGATTCCCAGGGCTGTGATGTTTTCAGGATACCAGGCTGGTTTGCCTTATCAAATTTCCACAATCCTCATTCTAGAGGCCTAAGAATATGCTAGTTGATATTCGATCATTAAAAGATTCAGCGTTGGCTCTTAAAAGCATTAAAAAAATCTTTGTGTAGGAGAAATCACTTACCTCTAGCAGAAAAAAAGATCAAGAGGAAAAGTGATTACATTGATTACATTGGTAGGTAGCAAAAGCCACATGAAACGTATACAGGTGTACCAACAGTTTTTCCTTGCTAAATATCAGCTCTGTGGTATGACAGAAGTGAGGGGAACCGGGTTCCTTTGCCGTGTCCTGAAGGTAGTGGTTAGAGTCACTTGCAGGGTTAATAAAGGCTGTTGAAATTGAGCTTCCGTTGGTGGTTAACTCTCTGCCTTCTTCAGGTTCCTGTGAGATACCTGACTGGCACTTCCCTTTCCAGATAAAAGACCTTGGGGGAAGTTGGTGAGGTAGTTACCAGGGGGCTAGTAGGTGCTGCCAACATGTTGAAGCTCAGTGATGTTGGATAGGGTGTGTACACTCTAGGACACACAGATGAGTTGAGAAAGAACAAAATTCACTGTAAGTGGATCTTGCACTCTTGTACACTTTAGAACTCAATTACGCACATGAGTATGGCCTGCCCCTGCATATGAAATGCTGAAGATGGACCCAGTCAGGGTAAGGAACAGTCAATGGAGCAGACAGGAAGATGAGCTCAGACTTCCAGCTGCTGTACTGCCTGTGTGAGTGAGCCACTGCATTTTTTCCTAGGTATTGACATTTGAGAAGTGGTTGACATCCTCGGTATCCAATGCTCCCTTCCAAACCTCATGGGCCAGGCCACTTTGGGGCCACGGAATTGCCAGAGGCCATCGTGTCATGGAAAGGAATTCTGTTTGCCTGTCTGCTCAAGTGTTGCCAAAGGACATTCTGAAAATTCTCAAATGCCTCAAATGGGACTAAATGACTTGTAGAAACCCCTGCCCATCTTAGGGTACAGTAGATTTGGAGGTGAGAAACACCTAGACTTGCATAACTGCTCCTTTCTTTCCATATAAAGGACTGGGGGGAGATTAGTGAGGTAGTTCCCAGGGCGCTAACTGGGGAGAGAAACTCTCTGAAACTTTCCTGTCTCTAAGATAGGATCGGCAGTTGCTGCGCAGTTATGAACAGTACTTTGTATAATGTATCAGGGTTTTCCAGAGAAACAGAACCAACAGATGTAGTGTGTATCTGTGTCTGTGTATGTGGTGTGTGTATGTATACACATACGTAAAGAGATTGATTTTGGGCCAGGTGCAGTGGCTCACACCTATAATCCCAGAACTTTGGGAGGCTGAGGTGGGCGAATCATGAGGTCAGGAGTTGGAGACCAGCCTGGCCAACATGGTAAAATCCCGTCTCTACTAAAAATACAAAAAATTAGCTGGGCGTAGCGGCGGGAGCCCATAATCCCAGCTACTCGGGAGAGTTGTTTGAACCTGGGAGGTGGAGGTTGCAGTGAGCCGAGATTGAGCCACTGCACTCCAGCACGAGTGACAGAGTGAGACTCCGTCTCAAAAATAAAATAAAATAAAATAAAATAAAGGAATTGGCTTATACAATTGTGGGTGTTGGCAAGTCTGAAATCTGCAGGGCAGGTCATCAGACTGGAAGAGGACACTCAGCTAAGGGTTTTCTTGTTGCCCTCTGGAGGCAGAACTTCTTCTTTTCGGGGGAAACTCAATATTTAGTCTTAAGACTTTCAACTGATTGGGCAAGGCCTGAGGACAACCTGCTTTACTCAAAGTCCACCGACGGAGATGTTCATCACATCTAAAAAACACCTTCACAGCAACAGCTAGGCTGGTATTTGTCCAAACAACTGGGTACTGTAGCCTAGCCAGACTGACACACAAAATGACGGTGACTTACACAGAGCAGACCCCAGAGAACTCTCACCCTCTCTGATTCTGTCCTCATCATGTTCTTCCCCTCTGCCCCTCCTGGGACTTCCCCTTCGGTCTCCCTCTCCTTCTCCTCATTCTAATATTTTAGGTTCATTCCCTGAGTTGTGTCACTTCTTTACTCTCCTGATTTTCTGCCCCTCTATCATGCATTTTCTTTCCACCTGCCTCCTTTCCACCCCATTCTGCACTACACTCAGGTCTCCTGTGCATCCTTTAAAAAAAACACCATCATCACCATGTTTCTGTTCTCGCTGAATAGAAGATCAGGAGCTCAGTTCAGTGTGCAGAGATGTATGTTTGGCTCCATTCTTGGTTATCCTCTTATTTTATTATTGGATGTGAATGAAAGCGATCACAATAATACAAACTAACCCCCTTGAGCTTTCCACCACCCTTCCTTCTCTGACCGGGGGCTCAGTGTTGTGCTGGGAACTCCAAGGAATTGCGTGTGGTTTCATGTTGGGAAGAGTCACCTCTTCAGGAGTGAATGAACTCTCTAGTCTCCTAGGGAGCCTCGACCCTGAGGAAGACCTTCAGCTGGCTGCTGTCCTGCATGGCCTGCCGTGGGGTGAGGACCAGGGTAGCTGTGCTGTGGGTAGACCACACTGCACACAGAGGCAACCCACCTGCCCGAGGCCATGGTATCCTTCACGGGCACGGGGTATCCAGTGCCTGCATATCCTGTGTGTTCTCCAAAGAATGCAGCTACCAGGTACTCCATTTACTTTTATAAGGGATTTTCCTTTTAGAGATCCAAGTGCTGCTAATCTAATTGTACATTTAAGAAAACTTAATGCTAAAAGAATAAGGAAAGGCGTCTTGAAGGCAGGTCATGAGAGCGGTTGTCCCAGAACCGGGTTTTATTGGAAAGGTCTTTGAGCCTAAGGAGGACATTTTCAGATGAGGAATCAGAATAACGAGCCCACAGTCAAATGGGGCACAGACTAATACTATGTCTCCTGATTTTTTCTTTCCCTCATAGTCTCAGTCTTTCTCCAACAGAGAGACAGAACACTGATGTGTGCCAGCTAAGAATTCCACTGGTAAGTCCCTGGTACTCATTACCCCGGGCACACACATGCATGAAAACTCCAAGTCATTCTTTTGAGAGAGGGACTGTGTCATCTGGCTGCTTTTGAAGGACTCTATTTTCTATCCCCAGAAGCACCACTACTTCTCAGAATATTATCTTCTTAATGCCAGATTTTTGAGGGCAAGGATATCCATCCATCTTATTAAATCAGAAATAGCCTCACCCAATTTTCTAGCACAGAATGGAACAGTCATCAGTTAAAAAAATAACTTTTAATAAGCTCCATTGTTCGGATCCTGTTTTCCCAGAACAGGGAAAACAGGATTTCATTTTTTTTAACCCTTCCTCCCTAGGCATTTATCCATTGAAAATGTCAGAGCCATAGTAATTTTCTCCAGAGACTACGTTCTCATTTTCTAACCTCTTCTGTTCTTAGACCACCATGCACAGCTATCAGCATCTGCTTGGGTTACTAAGCTAATATCTCACCTGCAACCGATGTCCCGTCTCACTCTCCTCACTAACAACAATTCCCTGAAAATCTAATAAAAATGATTGAAAAACCTCCAGCACGTTAGTTTTGGTCAAGTTCCTTCAGACCTTTTGCTTGATTTCACCTAGGCTCAAGTATAAAATAGGCTGACAAGGTTAATTTTTAATCAAATCTATAAAATTTCTAGCTGTGCAGTCCTGAATATTTGTTTCTCCAGGAACCCTAGATTTAATTTTGTTTTAAAGGACTACATAGGCTAATTTCGTTAAATTATAACTTTTTTTTTCTATAAACACCAAATTATGACTCTACCTGCCCTTCCCACTAAGATCGTGAACTTGGTGTGCAAAGCTTATGTTCAGTTCTATTTTTTTTGTTGTACTCTTATTTCGTTATTGGAAATGAATTAAAGTTATTTCAACAATACTGATCAGCTACACCGATGTGAGACACAAGGACCCTGCTGACCAAGTACTAGGTGTCAAGATTTTATATCTGTTATTTACATTCTTTTTTTTTTAATGGAGTCTTACTCTCTCGCCCAGGCTGGAGTGCAGTGGTGCAGTACTACATCACTGTAGTGCTGTGGGTGCTCGTACTACAGGCACACGCCACCACGCCCGACTAATTTTTGTATTCTTAGTACAGATGGGGTTTCACCATGTTGACCAGGCTGGTCTCGAAATCCTGGCCTCAAGCGGTCTGCCTGCCTCGGCCTCCCAAAGTGCTGGGATTACAGGTGTGAGCCACCGCGCCCTGCCAAAAAAGCATATTCTTCACAGTGATTACCGCACAATTCTAGTCTCTTTTCAACATGTTTGGTCCAAAGACAGTGTTTTCTATGGATATTCCTTGGAGATCTCTTACATGCCTACAGCTGTGGGGAGGAAGTCTGTATAAATCAGTTCCTTTAGTGATGGAAGAATACGATCATATTGATCTAGCTTAACTCTGCCATTTTACAGGTAAGATGGAGTTTCATAGTGTGAACGCATAGAGCCAGGTTACATTAACAGACGTGTTTAAAACAGGAGAATATTTAGAAGGAGGCAATTCAACTGGTGAATGATTGAAAAATCTTGTCGTAGAAGAGGTGGTTAAAGGAATTTAGCCTGGGGGGAAAAAAAAGACATGTGGATGTCATTTTTAAATATTTGCATGTGCTCCTATTTTGAAAAAGATTGAATTTGTTTGACGAAGCTGTATAGCAGAGTCATAAAAAGGTGATCAAAGTTGTAGGAGACTGCATGGTAGCTCATGCACCAGCACTTTGGGAGGCTGAGGCTGGTGGATTGTTTGAGCCCAGAAGTTCGAGACCAGTTGGGACAATACGGGGAAAAACCATGTTTACAAAAAGTACAGAAGTCAGCTGGGCATAGTGGTGTGCACGTGTAGTCCCAGCTACTTGGGAGACTGAGGCAGGAGGATTGCTTGAGCCCAGGAGCTTGAAGCTGCAGTGAGCTGTGATCATGCCCTGTGCTCCAGCCTGGGTGACAGAACGAGAGGCCCTATCTCGAAAAAACAAACAAACAAACAAACAAACAAACAAGCAAACAAAAAAACACAGTTGTAAGGAGACTGAATTCCCTTCACATCAGAAAGGAGACATTTTGAAGTTTAAAAGCAGTGAACTTTTTGGTTAGGCAATACTTGCTAGAAATGTTTAAGAATGGGTTGTTCAAGAGTGGAATCTTAGGTTGGGTAAAGAATTGGGCTCCGAAGTTCCTTTAAATGTTACAATTCTATGATCCCAGTAGTGCCACAGGATAGATGGCATTTACTTGGGTCTACACACTAAGAAAGATTACAAGGTTACATGATGCCCAAGGAGTCAACTCATCAGGTCACCATGAAGGTGGCTCTGATTTGATTAATCCAATAGCTGATTTAAACGTGTCTGAAACTTGGTCTACAGATAGAGCCCAACTTTTATTTCCAATGACTCTGCATGTTAGCTTTGCTTACAGTATATACTTAGAAGTTTTTAAGTGAATTATGTACACTTAAAATATGGAAAGGGTGAGAGAAATGTCTCGTATTTATCTTGTATCCCTTTCTAGAACCAAGTAATATTCTGGGCACAAAACAGATACCTAACAAGTATTGGTCAATTTATGCCTGTTGGCTATTGATTATTGATTGATACTTATTGTTGGTCGGAACCTCAAAGACAGTGGCTAAGCACGTAGGATTGTGGCACTAGCACAGCCTAATGAGTCTGTTTATGCACCTGCCTCTCCGGTTTGCATGGATGCATTTTTCCAGATTAGTAGAGATCATGCTCTTGTTTCTTCCGGCATCAGAAAGCTTCCTCCCTGCTTTCAGGCACGCTGGGTTTTCACAGGCACCCTTAGTGTCCAACTCAGTAAAGATGCTCATCACCGTTCAGGAATGAATATACATAAGAAGGACTTCATTGTCTCCTGGATCAAGTCTTGTTTATTCCAGTCCATACTTCACACAGAGCTTGTGAGACTGTAGGAGGGGATGCTGGAGGAATGGGACTGCAAATAAGTGTTTTTGGATCTCAGTCCCTAAAAGCAGGGCTTCAGAGAGCAACTTTCTGATGCTGATGACTTCCTCGTGCGGCAACACTTGCATTTTCACAGCAGAGAAAACACAGCAAACTCACATGTGGTTAATGGGCACCTTCAGCTTTCAAAACCAAGTATAACCCTGGAAACACAATTTCATTTGGCCCGTTAATCATTCTCAATTCTCCTCTGGCTGCGGGCATCTCTAGTGCTGGGAAGTGAGACCATCTTGGCTGCTCTCTGCACAGCAGTCATTGCACCAAAAGGCAATGATTTTTAATTCTCCCTTAGCCCAGTTGAGCACTGGCTGGTAGAAGCAGGCAGCCCTTTGCCGAGGGTGATGCTGTGCTTGTAGGCGGTGCAGCTGCTGCCCCCCTAAGGAACAGAGCAAGAGAGAGATTAGCACAGGTCTGCAGCTATCCTGCTAAAGCTATATACGAGGGGTGGTGGATCACCAAGGTCAGTTAAGATCTTTCCCTCTCTCTCTCTCTCTCTCTCTCTCTCTCTCTCTCTCGATCTGAGGTTTACAAAAGATACATCTAACAATTGTGAAAAACTAAATAGCCTGAATGCACCTCAATAAATCAATTCTCAAAATACCTTGCAAGGGTCTCTTTTATGATGCCTGTCATTATCATTATCACCACCCTTCTTATTTTTAAAATTCTTTAAAACAATTTGACCACCATTATTATTAAGTGTTAATATAATGACAATAATATTAAGGAGCTGTTGACAAGCACTGAAGCCACATTTAACTGGCCTCGTTTTGTTATAATTAAATGGTTTCCCTAAAGGCCAGTTGAGGAATAGCATGTCCCTGGATGATCTTGTCTGTCCCCAAAATAGGCATTTTGGTAAATTAATTTACAGAGTGGTCATTTGAGCCAAAATGTCAGACAGATCACGTGTTGGGCTGACTACATATTCGGTTTTGCTCCCAGTAGGGTTGACATTAGGTAGAAGTAACGTAAAACTCAAGTTGGGGCTTCTTAATGTGGTGAAAATTACGGTGATTTAGCCATTATGCTACTTTCAATTTGCCAGCCATATTTTATGGGCACACTAGTGGAGTACATGCTGTTGGCTGTAGGTTAAAGCCATATTTTATTAATTAGAGCCCTATAATAAATAAATCACTAGTTTTTATGGCACGTGAGTCCACTCTTGATTCAGAAAGTTTGGCATCTGGCTCTGATTATGCCTCAGGGGATGGCTATGGAGGTTCCTCCAACCCCCCTTTCTTCACCTGTTTAGGGAGAATTACAGTGGAAACTTTACTTCTGCAGAGAAAAGTTAAGAGGAGGGATTGGCCATTGTAAACAGAGTTATACAAAATGCCTACAGCAAACTGGACAAATACGCATGGCATCAGGATCCTGGGAGAATCTCTGATGCTTGCAAAATTTTGCTCTTCCTTTTTGTTCTTTCTATTGGGGGAAAAAATGTCAAACGATAAGCCTCCTCAAATTCTCTGTGGAACAAAACAGAGTATATGAAAGTAAATATATTATATAGAGAGAAAACTTGAAAAAATATTGTTTTGGGGAGGTCTGATTATAGTAATAAGTTATATTTTATTCACAGACTGTTCTGGTCCAAATGCAAACTGATGGTCAGCATATAATGGATTCTATTTGGCAGCTCCAGGGCAGGAGCTCAGATCTGTGACCTTCAGGCTCATTTGACCTCTGTGTGCCTCAGATTACCTGTCTGCAAACCGCGGTGGGAGATGATCATGAGTTGTGGGAAACGGTTCTTTGTTTGAAGCTTGTGTCAGTGTGCTTGTGGATCTCAAGATGAACAGATCTATTGTTATTTTGAAGACTGGGGACAGGCTATTTTCCTGACTAGGTTGGAGAAAGCCTTAGGAACTTGAGTCTCCTGATACAAAAGAATACGCAACAGCAAGAGCCTAAGAAGCATCTCCCCCACCCTTCCCTTATTTACTAACCGAGCATCTATTTAGCATTGCTAAATGCCAGCCTCTGTGCAACACTGCCATAACCTGGAGAGGCTCCTAGCCTGATTTATGCAGCCTCAAGATGGGAGGGTCAGAAACGTGCCTTGTGTATGTGTGATAAGGCTTCATCTGATCGTAATGCAACAAATGTTTATCAGGCATTTTGCTAGGCACTGGAAGTTCAGAAATGACTAAGAGATCTCTATTCAAAGAGCTTAAGACTTGGTGAGGGGGACAAGAAGAACACCTAAGCTGAATACCACGTGTGGTGACCTCAGAGACAGGAACAGGAACCAAATGCAACGGTCACTAAGTCCACAACCTCAAGGGGGCGCTCCGGGTGCCCTTCCCCATTTCTTTAGTCCATCTACTCGCCCAGTCCCTTAAAACACTATCTTTTTTTTGTTTTTGAGACAGTCTTGCTCTATCTCCAGGCTGCAGTGCTGTGGCACGATCTCAGCTCACTGCAACCTCCGACTCCCTGGTTCAAGTGATTCTGCTGCCTCAGCCTCCCTAGTAGCTGGGATTATAGGCACGTGCCACCACACCTAGCTAACATTTGTATTTTCAGTAGAGACGGGGTTTCACTATGTTGGCCAGGATGGTCTCCATCTCTTGACCTCAAGATCCACCCACCTCCGCCTCCCAAAGTGCTGGGATTACAGGCGTGAGCCACCACGCCTAGCCTTAAACCTCTATTTTACAGTATCTTCTCTTTCACCCAACACATTAGCTCTGGTGACCTCGGTTCCTAATCCGTTAAGAAAATAAAAACTATTCAAAGAGAACTTTCTAGTGTCCCCCCTAAAACTACTACCCTCCCTCAAGAACCCTCTGTCTAGACAAAAGCTCACCTGTTCCTCTTTCAGCCTGAGGTCAATCCCCACTGTGCACTAGGTGCCATTCCCTCTGATCTGCACAAGAATGTCACTTCTGCACCTCTCTCCTGCACTGGCACGTTTCTCTCCCTTCTAATGGATGATATGGATGATGCCCATTATTACCAAACTTGCAGAAATAGCTCTTGTCTAAAAAATTCCTTCCATTGACCCCACTCCACTTCCCTGCATTTCTTTGTAGCAAAACTCTTTGAAAGCATCTTTTATAATCACTGTCTTTACTTTCCACCATCTCATTTTTTTTTTCTTGAACTAATTCTATCAGGATTTGTCTCTACTACTCAACCAAGAAGTGCTTGGGTATAGATCCACAGGAAATGAAATCAGCATTCTGAAGACATATTTGTACTGTTAAGTTTATTGCAGCATTATTCACAATAGTTAATATGGAATCAACCTAAGTATCTATCTACAGATAAATGGATAAAGAAAATGTGGTATACGAACACAATGGAATACTATTCAGCCATAAAAAAGAATGATATCTTGTCATCTTCAACAACATGGATGAACCTGGAGGACCTTAACTGAAATAAGACAGGCACAGAAAGACAAATACCACATGCTCTCACTCATATGTGGAACCTAAAAAAGTAGATCTCTTAAAAGTGAAGAGGAAAATGATGCTTATCAGAAGCATGTTTGTTTAGTGGGGAGGGAATATAGGGAGATGTTGGTCAAAGGATATCAAATTACGGTTAGGTAGAAGGAATAAAATAATATGTCCAGAATAGGCCAATATCTAGAGAGAGACAGTAGATGAGTGATTGCCTGGGGCTGGGGGCTGGGGGGATGAGGATGGGTGGGTCGGGGGAGAGGAGTGAGAATGACTATCGATGGTTATGGATTCTCTTTTTAATGTGATGAAAATGTTCTAAAATTGTGGTGGCAGTTGTACAACAGTGAACACACTAGGAACCATTGGATTATACGCTTTAAGTGGATGAATATTATGATGTGGAAATTATATTACACTAACACTGTTTAAAAATACAAATAAATAAAAAGAGACACTGAAAAGAAAAACACAGCTTTTGCCAAGGTTATTAAGGACCTTCATGCTGCTAAATTCAATGGTCGATTCTTAGTTCTCTTCTGACTTAACAAACCTATTAGCCCATTTTACACAGTTGATCGTCTTGAAACATTTGCTTTACACTGGTCTAGGAGACCACCTTTAGTTTCTCTTTATTAACCCAACCCTTAAATATTGGAGTGTCCTGGGTCTCAGTCCTTTGATCTCTCTTTTATGTATACCCACTGCCTGAGGGATTTCATTCAATCTTATGGCTTTAAATACCTATAGAACCTGACAGCTTCTTATATTTATAACTCTAAACTGGACCTCTCTTCTGACCTTCAGACTTCATATCTAACTGCCCAGTCCTTATGTCCACTAGGATGTCTAATAGATATCTCATTTTATAACTCTAAACTAGACCTCTCTTTTCTAAATTTCAGACTTCATATCTAACTGTTCAGTCCTTATGTCCACCAGGATGTCTAATAGATACCTCAAATATGTCATGCAAAAAAAAAAAAAAAGGACTGATTCTCCTTTCTCCCACCTCAACCTGTTCCTCCCAGTCTTCTCCTCAGTCAATGATACCTTCATTCTCCATGTTAATTAAACAAAGAGGCTTGGAGTCATCCTTTACTCCCATTTTTTAAAAATGAATTAATTAGGGCCAGGCGCAGCGGCTCATGTCTGTAATCCCAGCGCTTTGGGAGGCCAAGCCGGGTGGATCACGAGGTCAGGAGATCGAGACCTTCCTGGCTAACACGGTGAAACCCCATCTCTACTAAAAATACAAAAAAATAGCTGGGCGTGGCAGTGGGCACCTGTAGTCCCAGCTACTCAGGAGGCTGAGGCAGGAGAATGACGTGAACCCGGGAGACAGAGCTTGCAGTGAGCTGAGATCATGCCATTGCACTCCAGCCTGGGTGACAGAGCAAGACTCTGTCTCAAAAAACAAAACAAAACAAAAAAAGAATTAATTAGGTGAGGCATTGCAGCTCTTGCATATAATCCCAGCACTTTGGGAGGCCAAGATGGGAAGGTTGCTTGAGCCTAGGAGTTTGAGACCAGCCTGGACAACATAATGAGACCCTGTCTCTACAAAAAATAAAAATAATTAGCTGGGCATGGTGGCACATACCTGTAGTCCCAGCTACTTGGGAAGTCGAGATGGGAGGATCGCTTGAGCCCCAGAGGTGAAGGTTTCAGTGAGCCAAGATCACGCCACTGCATTCCAGCCCAAGAGACAGAGCAAGACCTTGTCTAAAAAATAAAATAAAATAAAATAAAATTAGTTACTTGAAAAATTGGCATATAATTTGATGTACGTATTTTTAGGGTACATGTGGTAATCTGATACATTCACATGTTTGGTCATTTACTCTTTTATTTCACCCTACATCCACAGATGATCCCTAGCTTACAGTGATTTGACTTATAATTTTCTGACTTTATATTGGTGCAAGACTGTGCATTTTGATCTTTTCCCGGGCTAGTAATACGTGGTACAATAACCTGTCATGATTCTGAGCAGCAACGGTGAACCGCAGCTCCCAGTCAGCCACGTGATTACCAAACAACTGACTGTGGATTGTGTTGCCAGATGATTTTGTAGGTGAACGTGTCACATGTGAGTGTTCTGAGTACGTTTCAGGTGGGCCAAGCTATACTATGATGCTCGCTACGTTAGGTGCATTTTTGACTTCTGATATTTTCAACTTACAATGGGTTTATCTTGATAAACGAAAAGCTTTAGCTGTATTAAATTTAAAGGAACTTCATTGAGCAATGACCGATTCATGAATCGGGCAGGCTCCCAAACCAGAGTAGCTCTGAGACTCCAGTGCAGCCACGTGGTGGAAGAAGATTTATGGACAGAGAAAGGAAAGTGACCAACAGAAAATGGGAGTGAGGTACAGAAACAGCTGGATTGGTTACAGCTCTGAGTTTGCCTCATTTGAACACGGCTAGAACTGTTGGCTACATTTGATTGGCCGAAACTGAGTGATTGGCACAAGTGTAGGCTACAGTCTGTTTACACCTCCGCTTGCTCTAGTTCATGATGTACAGAGAAACCTTCAGGCTGAACTTAAAATATGTAAGGAGGCAGCTTTCGCTAAACTTGATTTGACAATCTGGACCTAACCACCCTATAATAATTGAGGAAAACCTGTATTAGGAAAAATATCTCAGTTTTATCTTTATCAGCATATCTCTAGTCTGACAGTTTTCATCATCCCTACCCTTCTCTCTATTTAAGCCAACAACATTTCTGTAGCGCTGAAGTAACTTCCTTCTTAACTGGCAACTCCATGTCCACTATTGCCCCCTCTTCCAGCTGTTCTCCATAGAGTAATGTGCTTACATGAATCTGATCATGTTACTCTTCTGCTCAAAGCACTCCAAAAAGTTCTCATCTTATCCCCCAAAAAAGCCAAAAACCAAAGTCTGTTGTTTGTTCTGCAAGTCTCTCTCATATCTGCAGTCCTTCACCTCCGTTTCCCTCCTCACCTCATCTCCTGCCAATCTCTCCCTTGTTCACTCCACTCTGTTTACTGCTCTCATCAAGTGAGTTCTCATTCCAGAGGAAGATGCCCCGTTGCACGCCGTGTTTCCTCCGCCCTGAATGCTCTTTACCAGACATCCTGCACGATTCACTCCGCCACTTGCTCCATGTTTCTGCTCAATCTCACTTTTTTTTTTTTTTGAGACGGAGTTTTGCTCTTGTTGCCCAGGCTGGAGTGCAATGGCACGATCTTGGCTCACTGCAATCTCCGCCTCCTGGGTTCACGTGATTCTCCTGTCTCAGCTTCTTGAGTAGCTGGGATTACAGGCGTACACCACCATGCCTGGCTAATTTTGTATTTTTAGTAGAGATGGGGTTTCTCCATGTTGGTCAGGCTGGTCTCGAACTCCTGAGCTCAGGTGATCTGCCCGCCTTGGCCTCCCAAAGTGCTGGGATTACAGGCATGAGTCACTGCACCTGGCTTCAATCTCACCTCTTCATGAAGTCTTCCCTGATCAGCCTAATTTAAGTCACAATGCTCCCATTCTATCTTGTCTCCTTTAGAGACTTAACTGTTCTCTATACCACTTACTGCTCTCTGACAAGTATTGGGAGCAAGTGAGGCAATCTGATTTAAATTCATAAGGTCATGTGAAGGTCAGTGTGGAGTACTGATGGGTCGATGGTGCTTGGGGAGGAGTGGGAAAGTGGAGGCTGAGGACACCTTAGGAGACTCACACAATTGTCCAGGAAAATGTCCATTAAAGACTTGACATAGAGCATAGTTTTAGCTTTCTATGTCCAGCAAATGAAGAGCTCTGCTGAAGGCTAACAGCTACATTCCTAGCCAAAGCAGTTAGCCGCTGGAGGTGTGGAAGCTCAGGCTGCAGTCAAGGGGCATTGTGATAACCCGCCACCCCGGCAGGCAAGCCTGGTGTGGTAGGGCCAAGGTTTGGGGTGAGCTTGGTTCTTCCGGTTGGGTCTGAGATGGTGGTGTTGATGTGATCTCATTCCAGATGGGGTTTGGAAGGAAGGAGTATCTGCTTTGACTTCTTTTCTTTTCTTTTTTTGACAGAGTCTCACTCTGTCACCCAGGCTGGAGTACAGTGGTGCAATCTTGGCTCACTGCAACCTCTGCCTCCCAGGTTCAAGTGATTCTTCTGCCTCAGCCTCCTGAGTAGCTGGGATGACAGGCACACACCACCATGCCCGGCTAATTTTTTTTTTTTTTTTTTTTGTATTTTTAGTAGAGACGGTTTCACCATGTTGGTTAGGCTGGTCTTGAACCCCTGACCTGATGATCCACCCACCTCAACCTCCCAAAGTGCTGGGATTACAGGTATGAGCCACCACGCCCAGCCTGCTCTGGCATATTTTAGAACAGGGGCAAGCACTGGATCCTGGGTTGGATGGGTCCATAGGCTGATTGAATACGATGTCTTGTACTTTCTTGCGAACTCAATGTTTCCTTTCATGCTCCACATTTCTAAATTATGAGTGAGCCAGCTTATGGTTCTTTGGGTAATATCTGGTTAGTATCTCCCACTTCCGTGGCTGACTGCCACATAACAATCGATCACTTGTCTGCCTTGATGAGTGACACTGATTACCACTGTAGAATTGACCTGTGGTCCTGCATGGATCCCTCAAATGGCTGAAATTGTTGGCCCAGACGGACACAGCCTCAGCTATTTCTGAAAATTTAGTTAGAATTTCAAGTCTCTGAAAAACAAATTGTATTTGACCCCTTGGTACATTTCCACCAGGAAAATTAAGTTTAATAAAAAGGAAAGCAACTGAAAAAATTAGAAAGTCATTCCACATATGTCAATCCCAGTTCCTTCCCTTCCTTCCTTCCTTCCTTCCTTCCTTCCTTCCTTCCTTCCTTCCTTCCTTCCTTCCTTCCTTCCTTCCTTCCTTCCTCCCTCCCTCCCTCCCTCCCTTCCTTCCTTCCTCCCCTCTTTCTCTCTCTCTCTCTTTTTCTGCAATGTGACCTAGGCTGGAGTGCAGTGAGGTACTCATGTCTCAGTGCAGCCTCTGACATTCTGGGCTTAAGTGATCCTCCCACCTTAGCCTCCAGAGGAGATGGGACTACTAGCCACACCTGGCTAATTTTTGTATTTTTTCTAGAGACCGGGTCTCTTTGTTGTCCAGACTGGTCTTGGGTTCTCAGCCTCAAGCAATCCTCCTGCCTGGGCCTCCCAAAGTACTAGCATTATAGGCATGAGCCACCATGCCATGCTCCAATTTCTTTATAGGAAGTAAAACTTCCACCAGTAAGGAAAAAAAAAAAAAAGAGAAAAAGAAAAAAGCAAATGTGATTTAGAGAGAATAGTTATGTTTTTCCCAGCTTGGTAAAACTGAAATTTGTATCAACATATTTGAACTTAACTGTGTTTGTCTATAGTAAAATGATGACTAAGTGGTGGATTTGAAATATTACCATCGGTTTAACATCTTTTTCTTGTTCTGACTTTATTCTTAAAGTCAGTGTGAGACCGCCTTCCACTTTAACTTCGCTTAGTCAAAGACCACCTCTCAGTTTTCCTTTTTTTTTTGTTTCCTCCTCTAACTTCTTGGTTTGTACAGTTTTCCCCTGCAAGAAAGGGGACTGAAAAGAAATTCAATAGTTAAAGTGTTGGGTAGGTGGTGGATGTGTTCTTATGGCTCTTAACTGCCTTTTCTTTCTTTGGATTAACTTGGCTTTAAAATTTTCCTTTTAGCTTGGCTTAGAAAACTGGCCTTTCAATATCACATATTGTTTTCATTGTCTTCTGTCTGTTTTTCTTTTTATTCAGACAAAATATCTCATTCATAGAGGAAATATTTAAAGTGAGATGATGTTTCTCCCAACCCCTTCCTTTTCTTATGCTTCTATCCTTCCTATATGTACCTGAAATATTGGAAACAAAATGCAGTTCCGGGCCTGTGACGTGCCTCTCACTACGGCTGAATACGGGAGAACCTACCCGATTGTTTCCTGCTAAGAAGGCTGCAGGGTTTCAGAGGAGGCATCGGCTCTCAGGAAAATATTTCTCTTGAAAATATTCCAGAAATATCCAGGAAGCACTCAAGCCCCAGCCAGCCTACACAGCGCCGTGGCCAAGTGCTGAGCTCGGAAGCCAGGAGGCTATGTTTGAAGCCTGGCTCTGCAACTCACCAGCAGTGTAACTTCAGGCCTGTTATAGGCCCTCTCTGTGTGCCTCAGCTTCCTAACCTGTAAAACGGCAGTAATAGTACCTACTAAATGACATTGCTGTGAAGGCTGAGTTAATACACGTGATGTGCCTACGCCAGACACACCTTGTAGGGAACATTCACAGTTATCATTCCACTGTGCTTCAGTCCCAACGTTGCACCTGTGAACCTCCATGGCTTTGCTACCTCTTTCCAGTTCCAAACAGAATTTCTCTTCTTTTTTATTCTTTCTTTTCTATTTTGATTCTCCTTCCTTCCTTCCTTCCTTCCTTCCTTCCTTCCTTCCTTCCTTCCTTTCTTTCTTTCTTTCTTTCTTTCTTTCTTTCTTTCTTTCTTTCTTTCTTTCTTTCTTTCTTTCTTTCTTTCTTTCTTTTTCTTTCTTTCTTTCTTTCTTTCCTTCCTTCCTTCCTTCCTTCCTTCCTTCCTTCCTTCCTTCCTTCCTTCCTTCCTTCCTTCCTTCCTTCCTTCCTTCCTTCCTTCCTTCCTTCCTTCTTTCCTCTCTCTCTTTCTTTCTTTCTTTTTTAGATAGGGTCTTGCTCTGTAGCCCAGGCTAGAGTGCATCATAGCTCACTGCAGTCTCAATTTCCTGGGCTCATCTCATCTTCCCACCTCAGTCTCTTGAGGCCAGGAACTCCTGGCCTCAAGCAATCGTCCTGCCTTGACCTCCCAAAGTGCTGGGATTACAGGCGTGAGCCACTGTGCCTGGCTATTTCTCCTTTTTCCCTTCCTGCTGTTTTCCACCTGTGAGTAGGAATCCTCCTTTCCTTTTGGTGAATCCTTTTCTCCCTCTTCATTCTCTTAATGTGCTGTCTCATTCCTCTACTTCCTTATCCTTGAGAATGGCAGTCTGGGTTACCATCGATTGTTATTTCCAGTTCTCTCTGAGTATCATGTTCTGCCTGTTGGACCAGACTTTTGTTTTTCCCAGCACCTGGTGCTGGCTGTGCTTCACCATGACGGCTCCACCCCAGGCGATGTGTCCAGCTCTGAGTGGTGGCCTCCGCTGGGTTGCCCTGCCATGCGGAATGGAACTGAGCCACCATTGGTGGTATCTGAGACACAGTGTTACCCACTCCCTCTCCTGCCCCTCCTTTCTACACAAAATTATGCATTCCTTCTCTGAATCTTTGGTTAATCGCTTGGCAAATTCCTTTCCATAGCGCTTATTCTTGTATTAGTTCTTTGCCAATCCTTTCTGCATAGATCATACATTTCATGAGGGCACAGACTTTGTTTTAAATTCAATATTCCTCTAAATGTCTCAAATATTGTGGATACCAGAAATTACATGACATATTTAAACCCTCCTTTCTGGGAATGTTTGACTTTGTGGGCCAGCATAATATCCTACTACTTTTGTAATCAGTCTGGAGCCCAAATATTCATTGTCAACTTTCAACGTGACCCCAAGAATCTGCCCATTGAATTTTGGTACATATCAAAACTAAGGTTATAATAATTCTCTACCGAAACCGTCACACCTCGAACTCCTCACTTTAATGCTAAGCCAAAGATGGGAAGAAAAAAATAAAGGAGTGAAGCAGTGATGGTTCAAGTGTTGGGAAATTGGATTATTAAATAAAAGTGAAAGGAATTGGAATTGTTTACATAAAAGGAAAAGACTATTGAGGAAGTAACTTAGCTCCAGTGAACTCAAAACGTGTTGCAATGTAGAGAACTTTGGACAAAAGCCACTGTATTTGCTGAAGGCAAGTAGAGAAGTTTGCTTAAATTACAGAAGGAGGAATTAAAGTTAATTATAAAGCCAAATATTAGCAGGAAATGATGATAATAACGTGCATATGTTGCTGGTGGACTGGAAACAGCTTCGCTTCCTCAGACAGCATATCCACAATGTAGAGGTCCAACTCTCTGAAATAGTTTAACAACAGTATTCCTCAAGGCAGCAGAAGAGAAGAGATGCATTTTGGATGTCCCTTTCAATCTCATTTTCTTTGATTTTGTTATAGCTTTCTTATAATTTATTCAATACTCACAGACCAAAATATACTTGAGACCTATATCTAGAAAAAGATACTTTATACCTACACATCTGGGCTGACTCTTAGAGGCCTGGAGTATTCTTTATTTTTATTTTTAATTTTTTGAGATGGAGTCTCGCTGTGTCGCCCAGGCTGGAGTGCAGTGGCACGATCTCGGCTCAATGCAAGCTCCGCCTCCTGTGTTCACGCCATTCTCCTGCCTCAGCCTCCCGAGCAGCTGGGACTAGAGGTGTCCACCACCGCCTGGCTAATTTTTTGTATTTCTTTCTTTTTTTTTTTTTTTTAAGTAGACACAGGGTTTCACCATGTTAGCCAGGATGGTCTCGATCTCCTGACCTTGTGATCCATCTGCCTCCGCCTCCCAAAGTGCTAGGATTACAGGCGTGAGCCACCTGACAGGTAACACTTACCTTACTAAGAATATTTATTCTAAGGAATAATTTCCGGAGTAATTTAAAAATAATTACTTCCTCTACTCCTAGACCTCTCCCCCTTTAAACCAACCAACCAGCCAACCAACCAACCAAAAACGTATCCAGACCTTTGATGATTACTGCAATAAATATAGAAACATAAAATAAGTCGTTTAGATGAAAATGGTTACAAACCACCAAAACAAAGAACTGAGCAAGTCTTATTCAAAGTCTGAATTTGATATATTTTCTATTTTGGCCGTGGGTGATCTTCCTAACTCTCTTCTTAGAACATTACATTATTTTATACATGGGCTATTGGGCTAACATCATGACATAAGCTATGTTTGAGACCTGTTACTTGTCAATAATTAATTAGCTTAGGTTTCAACTCTAAGGAAGAGGTGAGGGGCAATGAATAGCGTTTTGTTTGTGTTGGTTCATTCTAAGGCTTAGTCAGTTAGTGTTTCAGCTCCTTGAACGTAGACGCTGATGACATAATTATTTGTATTCTCCACACTAATGAGGACAAAATGTTTCTCAATGGACACTCAGGTAGCAAAGCTAAAAATGGGAATGCCTCTCATAATATGTAGGATATGTTTTAACGTTTCTCTGTGACACCTGAGAGTTTTGATTATAGGAGTGGAAAAAATACAAATGTCACAGAGTTCTTAGAGGGGCATTATGGTGAAAATTATAATTTAACATAGGCTAAAATAGGTCAATTATGCCAGAAGACATAGAATATATTTCTGGAAAGCTAATCACACAGAAAAGCTTAAAAGTCAAGAAAGCAGGTGGTCAAAGGAGCAGAGCTGAGAAGGCTTTTCTGGAGCGGGTGCTGGGTGCTGGGTGTTCCTCTCTAGGATACCAAGCCAGACCACACACTTTCTGCTTGGAACAATTTTTGGAATGAGGCCAACTGCAGCCAGTCAGGTGCCAGGGTGTCCTCACGAGGAGAAAGCAAAGACACTGTGGGATCTTCTTTCAGAGTGTCCTTCTCCCCTGTACTCCCCAGCAAAAAACAAATCAGTCCCCTTAAAAGCTAGGCTTGTGCCAGGCACAGTGGCTCTTACCTGCAGTCCTGGCAATTTGGGGGGCCGAGGTGGAAGGATTGCTTGAGTCCAGGAGTTTGAGGCTCGCCTGGACAACAGGGTGAAACCCTGTCTCTACAGAAAAATATAAAAAGTAGCCAGGTGTGGTGGTGGGCACCTGTAATCCCAGCTACTCCGGAGACTGAGGCAGAAGAATCACTTGAACCTGAGAGGTGGAGTTTGCAATGAGCCAAGGTCACACCACTGCATTCCAGCCTGGGTGACAGAGTGAGACTCCATCTCAAAAAAATAATACATAAAATAAGATAAAATAGTCGGGTGTGGTGGTGCGCACCTGTAGTCCCAGTTACTTGGGAGGCTGAGGTGGGAGGACTGTTTGAGCCCAGAATGTTGAGGCTGTAGTGAGCTGTGATTGCACCACTGCACTCCAGCTTGGGTGACAGAGCAAGACCCTGGTAAAAAAAAAAAAAAAAAAAGTTAGGCTTATAACTACTATTGTACTGAAAATTCCTCAGATATTTTATTTTCAGAAATGCCTTCAGTGAAGCTTAAAATCTTTGAATTCCATGGCTGGAAATTAAAGGCAGATGTCTGGCTGAGGGAGTTCTTTGACACCATTGACGATGAAACATCATGAATAAATGAATTCATTACACGTGGAAATGATCAGTGTCTTTTTCCTATTTTTTTTTGCATTAGTAATTAATGTAAAGTGTAAGAAGAAAACATGGCCATGACAGTGAGGCTGGAAAGGCCGGGTAATAGCTTAACATCTTTCTCTGCAGTCGGTTCACCTACTTTTCACCTGGAAGCCTCTTGTGGAAGCGCATTGCCAGCCAGCTGCACGTACATAAAGATCTTTGAGCATTTCCACTGAGCTGGCGTTCAGTCTGTCCTGCAGTTTGTGATGTTTCGTTTTAAGTGGCTAACTCCATTATAGAGGAGTTTCAATTGCCGAGGATTTACTCATTAGGACGTTGCTAGATTCACTAACATCTGTTGGCTGCCTCATATATGTTTATTTCTAAAGCAGATACAGGGGTCTTGCTGGGTCTTGTGCCCAGGCTGGTCTCAGACTCCTGGGCTCAAGTGATCATCCTGCGTTGGCTTCCAAAAGCGTTGGGATTATAGGCATGAGCTACGGTGCCCAGCCGTCCTTATTTTATTGCCTTCCAGGTTTTCCTTCCTACATAGCATGAAGCAGTGTAGAAACAGAGCTATGTGACTTGGACAAGGAAACAGAGCTATTTAAGGTCAGGCTGAGACACAGGTCCAGGTACCTGAATTACCCCTGCACTCCTAATTGCCTGGGATCTCACTGATTTTTATTTATTTTTATTTTTTGAGACAGAGTCTTGCTGTCTCCCTGGCTGGAGTTCTGTGGCGTAATCTTGGCTCACTGCAACCTCTGCTTTCCAGGTTTTAGCAATTCTTCTGCCTCAGCCTCCTGAGGAGCTGGGATTTCAGGCGTGCGCCACCACACCAGGCTATTTTTTGTATTTTTAGTAGAGATGCGGTTTCACCATGTTGGCCAGGATGGTCTCAGACTCCTGACCTCAAGTGATTCGCTCTAAGTGCTGGAATTACAGGCACAACCCACCACTCCCGACCTCACTGATTTTTTTCTTTTCTGGTAGCCGTCCACATTCTGTGTGTTTTGTCACCCAGCTTCCCTTGGATAAATGTCTTATTTAATTTGAGTGTGCCTCTCTTCGAATTCCGAACCCTTGTCCTTTTTGCTGACCTTTGGCTCCATTTTGGCATTTTCTGTCATTTTGTGGACATATGGAGCATGGTCTATTCACAAACCTATCCTTTTTTCCTTCGCACCTCTTCTTATTAACTATGCCTTTAAATATAACATTCCCTGCTCTAAGCCATCAGGTGGCATTAATAAATATGATGCTGGAATGTCCTTCACTCTAGCTACTTGGGGCGGGTGGTGGGGGGCGTGGTAAATGGTCAACTAGTCAGAAGATTCCATAATGCTAAAGGGGATTACTGGGATTTGTGAGCTAAAGTTAGGCACTGGGTATTTTAGGTGTTTAGTTTTTTCCACGCTTCAATGTCTTTATTGTTCAAGAGTAAAAATACAAACTTCACGACTACCTGGTTAATCATAATGATGAAGACTAAGGAGAGCAAATGAGTCTCACCTTAAATGCAAAGGCGCCCCGGCCATGCTGGGCTGGGCCCTGAGGCTTCAATGGCAGAGCTTGGAGGAGACATGCACCGTGTCAGTGCTGGTACTTGCCCTCGGTAATGTAGACAGACGGTCAGCTCAGACACCAATGTGCACCTTTCGCTGCTCTTTTGAGCCACACCGTCACGGAAAAATGAACTCTTGGGATCGAGATTCTGTCTCTGTAAGTAGTCTCCATGCTGGTTCTTCTTCTGACCATAGTTCATCGTGGAGCCATGTGTTTCGTACTTTCCATGGGGAAAATGTGCCTAGAATTAATGGAATGAATGGTGTTGAGTTATAAGAAAAATATGTCTTATTTTAAAGTAAAGCCTGATGGTGCGTTACGAATTCCTATCAGTAAAACCATCTAGACATGTTCTTTAAACACAAATCCTCTAAGAGATGAGACTAAGGACCCTTGGGGGACATTCAAGGTCATCTAATAGGGAAGTTGTCAGCTACATGGATCGAATTATATGGGTAACAGGACTGTGGGAATGGTCTTTAATATCTAGATTATTGGAACCTGAGAGGATGCTGCCAGAGGTCTCACTTGATACATAGCTTTATGAAAGGATTTGATGGGCTTTACCAGGCCTTTAAAAGTTCCCAGTGATACTTTTGAGCTTCTAACCTGAATTTCTCTCTTTCTTTTTTTATATTTAATTTAATTTAATTTAATTTAATTTTTTGAGATGGAGTCTCGTTCTGTTGCCCAGGCTGGAGTGCAGTGGTGCAATCTTGGCTCACTGCAAGCTCTGCCTCCTGGGTTCACACCCTTCTCCTTCCTCAGCCTCCCAAGTAGCTGGGACTACAGGTGCCCGCCACCACGCCCGGCTAATTTTTTTGTATTTTTAGTGGAGACAGGGTTTCACTGTGTTAACCAGGATGGTCTCGATCTCCTGACCTCGTGATCTGCCCACCTTGGCCTCCCAAAGTGCTGGGATTACAGGCATGAGCCACCGCGCCCGGCCTTTAATTTTATTTTTTATTTTGAGGGAAACAGGGTCTCACTCTGCTGCCTAGGCTAGAGTGCAGTAGCACGATCATGCCTCACTGTAGCATTGTCTTCCTGTGGCTGAATTGATCCTCCCACCTCAGTCTCCAAAGTAACTGATACTGTGGGCAGGTCCCACCATGCCTGGCTAATTTTTGTATTTTTTGTACAGGCTGGTCTCAAACTTCTGAGTTTAAGCCATCTGCTCGCCTCGGCCTCGCAAAGTGCTGGGATTACAGGCCTGCGCCACTATGTCTGGCCTGAATTTCTTTCTAACTGCCTACCTTAGATATGTTCCTTCCTGCAAGGCACCAACAAAATATGATTGTGGCCATGTCTAGATACTACAAAGAATATCACAGCCTGCTCCAAGCTTGTATAGAGAAAGTCAATGATTTTTCCAGAGAGGTCAAACGTATTAGGGGACATTGCCTAGGAGTGTTCTAAGTAGGCCTGGGCTCTCAAATTGGCAATCTCGTTGTTGGGGAATTTTTACGTCTGACACATAAAGTATGAGGATTCATTCCTGGAGTGATCACAGCCTGAAAACACTCAGTAATGGCAAAACAAAATAAAACAAAACAAAACAAAAACAAAAACAAAACAACAACAAAAAAACCACAACACAGTAAATGAAGAAAAAATAATAAAACTTCTGTTGAGATAAGCTTGATTATTTGAAATTAATTCATCCTCCTGTCTCCTAGGATTTCATGTTGACTAAAGTGTGGAGTATATAAAAAGTACAGCTGGGGTGCAGGGGTTCACACCTGTAACCCCAGCACTTTTGGAGGCCGAGGTGGCTGGATCACCTGAGGTCAGGAGTTTGAGATCAGCCTGACCAACATGGTGAAACCTTGTCTCTACTAAAAACACAAAAGAAAGAAAAAAAAATTAGCCAGGCATGGTGACGTGTGGCTGCAATCCACTACTCAGGAGGCTGAGGCAGGAGAATTACTTGAACCCAGGAGGTGGAGGCTGCTGTGAGCCAAGATCATATCATTGCACTCAAGTCTGGGTGACAAGAGCAAAACACTATCTCCAAAAAAAAAAAAAAAAAGGTATAAACAAGAAAGAGAAAAATCACACATGATTTCTTCACCCAGAGATAAAATCAGTTAACAATTTGCTTTATTGCCTTTTAACTCTTTAATTCCCTCCATTGTTTTGAAATTTTATATTTTGCATCAAAAACTATGAATTATGGATCAAATCAATTCATCATCAGACTAATCAGATTAATTCATGCTCTATCAAACCCATCACCTTTTTTTTTTTCCTTTTTCTTTTACTGACCCATCACCTTTGGACCATGTAAGAACATCTTCGGGAAGACGAGACTCTTTTCCGCGGGTGTCAGACGTAAAGACCTACAGATACTCGCAGTCTCCCAGCATCAGTAGCCTCCTTAGGGAACTACTGAATAGCAGCTAATGGTCTTCTGTGGAACATAAGCTGAAACAATACTAGATAGAATGATTATTACAAAAACAACCAGTATTTGTGGACTGCTTGCTCCATGTCAATCTGTTGAATCCTCACAAAAGCCAAATGAGACGAGTACCCCATCTTTCATGTGAAGTAACTGGGTTCAGAGACATTAAAAACCTTCTGCAGTCACACAGCCAGTAGCAGCAGACCTAAGATTGGAATGGAGGTCATCTGACTCCAGAATCTGCACCCACTAAAAACTAGGTACAACTTCTCCTCAAAACATTTCAAACACTGCATTCTGAGGGGGTATTTCAAAGGAGAAGATCTCTGCTTCCTGATGGAGAGGTCCTGACATACCTGTTTTCAAACACCACCACAGTATTTGTATCTGGTGCCAAAAAGTTCATTCCATTTAATCTGCTTTATTTGATTTTCATAAAATCCAAAATTTGTCCACAGATAAACTTCAGTGCGCATGTTACATTCCAATAAAAACCCTAACCCTTTCACTTTCAACGTTTTCAACTATTTTTGTTGGTTCACTCCCAATGACAGTTTCCTCACTTGACTGAAAAACTTCAGGTCCCTTTGTTACTAGAGGAAGGGGCACTAGGTATATGATCTGAGCTGGCCTTACAGAAGAAAGTCCCTGTCATGTTAGTTTTTCTTGTATGAACTCATCCACGCTTCTGAGAAGTAAACATCAACTGCCTCAAATTTTCCTATAGCCTTTTCTAATATTTTACCCACCTCAGGGACTGGTTTCCATTCTAGCATCTCTTTTTCATTTTACCATAGTTCCTTTTTTTTTTCTTTTTTCATTATATCCTTATATAAACATGTGTTCCAATTCTTGTACATGTAAAAGCACATAATTATATCTCTGATTCATTCCACAAACAGTTATTGAGTGCTGTTCCAGGCAATGAAAATGCAGACAAATGACCCAGTTCTCATCCTAAAGGACATTCCTGCCCAGTGGGAAAGAGAGAGTGAGGCAAGGAGGGAAATTCTATGCAGGATAACAGGTGCTCCGACTGAACCAAGCATGGTGTAAAGGGAGCCCAGAGGATGCACTCAGCTGTGGGAGGCATCAGGAAAGCTGCTTTCTGTCGGTGAAAAAACCTACCACGTACATTTTATTCAAAACATGACTTTCACTTCTATTCTTGAAATTTCTTTTCTTCCCAAGCTCCGTAACCTCAATGACAATAGCGTACATGCAAGAAAAAAGCAGAAGGGATTGAAAACTGTGCTCCGGAAAAGCAATTCCATGTTTCTTTTGAAAATAATGAAAAGAAATAGATCCCCAAAGTCAGCAGAACACATTTTATTAATAGGAACAGCCATATACAACCCCGGGTGATTCAATATCAAAAAGAAACAAACATCCTACAAAGATCTGACATCACAGAGAGATAACAATTGGCCCTGGTCGGCCTACCCTGACAGGTCTAAATTGAAAATGGAGACACAAATACACAACTCTTGCAGGAATGAGCTGGGGTTCTTCTCACAAGGTGCGGGACCACAGTGCAATTTCACATTGCTGGGCGTCACGTGCTGTGCAGTGCTTCTTTTCCACCGAGCCTTTCTGCTTTCCGCGGAAACCCCATGGAAACGGCCACTCGAATTTTTTCATCCTAAGAGGAGCCATCCAGAATGATTTCATGTAACAGCAGTGACCTGTAAAATTAATTCCAAACAACGGATACTTTCTGTGTCCCCTGTAAATGTTCAAATTGCAAACGCTCATGTTGTGTGCTTCATGGTGTTGTATATGCTTCGTGGGTCTCGACTGTCTCTCCCTGAGATTGCAGGCCCGTTCAAGTGAGGCAAGCTGTGCTTCCCTTTGATTTTTAATCTTTATTTACCGTATTTTTGGGAGGCCCTACTTTCCAGGGCTCCGTGGTTCTGGAGCATGACTCTCTTCTGATTCTTGCTTCTCTGAATTTCCCTGGAATAAGCAGGTTTTGAAGTTGACAGGAGTCCGAGAATCTGGGTCAGCAGAGCTGAAAACACGTGGGTGGTTCCAGTGGAAATGGGTGTCAACTCCATTTGGCTCCCATGGGTGTCCTTGATTCTGTCCCAAATGTAAAATGCAGTTTATAATTTGCTTGATAGGGTTAGTCATCTAAACATTAACTTCAGCCTGGCTAAACCCTTGCCCTGATCTTCAAGACAATGCGCCTTGAGACAGTGGCTTTTATATTTACCTTATCAGGAAGGTAAGCATAGAGGGGACTTGGGGGCACAGAAGGGAGTGTGGAGGCCAGTCGAGGAATAATGGAGAAATAAGGAATAAATAATTATGGGAGTGGTTGGGAATATAAGATTTGGAGAGTATCATAAAATCCATGGAGGATGTGTCTTGAAAAAAAGAAGGCTTCTTTTAGAAGTGGTGGAAAATGAAGAATCAAGGTTTTTTTTGGTTGTGGTTGTTTTGTTTTTGTTTTTTGAGATGGAATCTCACTCTATCATCCAGGCTGGAGTGCAGTGGCAGGATTTTGACTCACTGCAACCTCCGCCTCCCAGATTCAAGAGATTCTCCTGCCTCAGCCTCCTGAGTAGCTAGGATTACAGGCGTCTGCCACCACACCCGGAGAATTTTTTTTGTATTTATAGTGGAGATGGGGTTTCACCATCTTGGCCAGGCTGGTTTAGAACTCCTGACCTTTTGATCCACCCCTCCTCGGTCTCCCAAAGTGCTGGGAGGCCGGGGAGGTTTAGATAACAGGAAAGTGACAAGGCGAAAAGTATACTTAAGCAAGTGTAGTGTGCCAGTGACGTATAAAAGACACTAGACGTGGGAAGTGAGCGAGAAAACTGATGATAAGATTCAATAATTCACATTTGGAAAAGAAAGGGGGTTTAGTGGGGTGTAGACTGTAGAGATGGAAATGAAATAATGGACATTAGATCTGTAAGGCTAATAAGTTACATTATGCGTTTTCTGACTTGACCAGGAAAACCAGAAAAGCCGCGCCAAGAGGCACTGAGCTTTGAGTCTGGGCAGAAAAAAAATTTTGGTACCACTTCTAGGGATAATGAAATTACAGGGTAGAGGTGATCTAGTGGGAGTAGAAGAAAAACTCTTGATTTTGGACATGCTGAGTATTAGGAGTTGACGGGATATCAGAATATAAGTATCAGCAGGCTGTTCGATAGTCGTGAGCCATCAGCAGAGAAGAGAAAAAGAAGGCTTCACAGCCATAAAAAAGCATGAGATCATATCTTCTGTGGGAACATGGATGGAGCTGGAGGTCCTTAGCAAACTAATGCAGAAACAAATCCAAATACTGCATGTTCTCCATGTTCTCATTTATAAGTGGGAGCAAAACAATGAGAACTCAAGAACACAAAGAAGGGAACCACAGACACTGGGGTCTATCTGAGAGTAGGAGGAGGGAGAGGACCAGAAAATGTAACTGTTGGGTATTGGCTTAATACCTGGGTGATGAAATAATATGTACCACAAACACCGGTGACACAAATTTGCCTTTGTAACAAACCTTCACATATACCCTAGAACCTAAAATAAAGGTTTTTTATTTTCTATTTTTTAAAATAAGGTTGCAAAATAAGGAGAATCCAAAAATCCCATCTCCCCTCTCTCCTGGCCCAAACAAGAGTCTGGGGAAAATTTTTTGCAGGCTTGATATTTCCGAACCTGAAAGTTTTGAAAAAAAAAAGAACTTACCCTTGCCAAATGTTCACCATAAATGTCTGGTTTGTGCTTAGCCTTGGTCTAGATAGTATAATTTGTCTAATTGGTTGAAAAACACAATTTGATGAGGACTCCAGGGTCAAAAGAGGGAGTCCCCTTCTCCTTTCCAACCTTGGGGCCCGCATTAGCCCTTTGCTTTTGGGTTTTCATATTACTGAGGGCCTGACTATAATTGACCAACACTTTCATAATAAAGAACTGCAGGACGAAAATGACAATATGAAATTAGTGTCAATAAGAGTTAACACTGGTTGCCTATTAGAATGACATCAGGAGTTTTAGAATATTGCTGTTCTCAGACCAATGGAATCAGTGTCTCTGCAGGGTGGCATCTAGAAGTTGATGTTTTTGTAAAATCTCTCAGGTGATGCAGGGTTGAAACCACCAGAAAAATGGAAGCAGTGATTCTGAACCTTAGCTGTATGTCGGAGTCACCTTGGGAGCTTTAAAAATATGTAGATACCCAAGTCTCACCCCGCAGACAGTCTACTGAGCAGCCAAGGTTGAGAACCACTGATCTCGTCTCTGGTTGTCTCAAGAAACACTTTGCAACTTTGCTGTCTCAAACGGGTGAAACCCTTGTTTTGAAGGGCAGAACCAGCACAGCTTTGGGAGAAGGCACTGGGTATTTTTGCTATGGGCATAACAAACTCAGTTGTCAGCTAACTTTTCATCACGAGATCTTTCTTGCAGGTCATCAGGGGGTAAGAAGCAGAAAAATACCACTGGGATTTTCAGATCCCAGGTTGAGTGTGTATTGTTGGCAGTTAGAAGGATGGTGTTTTAACTTGTAAGATTGAACCAATTTTGAACTCAGATCATGGAGACAATAAATGTCATTTACCAGCGTTTGTCTGGGGAAAAAACCCCTCTTAGAACTCTGTGACAAGATGAAATGTACACGTATACAAATCAGAGTCAGCAACCCCAGTTTACCACACGAAAATCTGGGAGTTTACAGGAGTTCTCCCCAAGACAACAGAACGAGGATTACGACCGGCGCTATCTCACCCGTTCATTTTTTCTACTTTACACAGATACATAATTTCACAACATCCTCCGTCTATATATGTTTTAGATTTATTCTGAATATCTTTAAAAAGCAATACAGATATCTGGTTTTCTTAAGTTGCTTTTAAAGAAAAATCTGCTTTTACCTAGAGCCTGTTTAATATACTATCTGTCTACGAACCAATGCACTTTTAACAGCGAACTCTCCCCTGCCTGGATTGCCCCTCCATTTATTAAGATGATACTTCTCCTTTTCAGTTGTTCAAGTCTCATCTTGTCTGTGAAGGCTCCCTGTCTCCGTTCTACACAGATTCTTGCCTCTTTTGAATTCTTGCGGTTCTCGTCTGTTCCATTCACTTGTTGCATATAGTGATAAGCTATGTTCTGGCTTTTCTTCTCAACTAAGATTGGAAGCTCCTTCAGAAGCAGAGATGAAGCACGGCCAATTATATATTCTCACTCAGCAAAATGCCTTCCGTAGAGCAGATGCTCAGTTAATTGATGTTGGTTGGTGGTGAATTACCTGGTGGTTGTGCCCCGTGATTTGGGGCTCGTTCCTTAATCTCTCTAAAATTAGTGCCTGTCTCTGTAGGATGGAGATATTTGTCTTCTAGTGCCATGGTGAGGATTTAGAATCATGGTGTATGAGTTTTTTAGTACATCCTGGCACACAGGAAGCATCTGATAAGTGACTGCTGGTTGTTAAATAAGCCAGAAGCATCTGAGGAAGTCAGGGAAAGTGGGCATGACATGCTGTACTGGGTGGGGAAGTGGAGTCTGTTGCTTTAGGGTAGTGGTCAAGAGAGGCCTCCAAGGTAGTTTCACCTAAGAAACCAAGAGACTAGAAGAAAGCAAAGATGCGGCAAGTCATGGTGTCTCACACCTGTAATCCCAGGCCTTTGGGAGGCTGATGTGGGCAGATCACTTGAGGTCAGGAGTTTGAGACCAGCCCGGCCAACATGGTGAAACCCGTCTCCACCACAAATACAAAAGTTATGTGGCGGGTGCATGTAATCCCAGATACACAGGAGGCTAAGGCATGAGAATCAATTGAACCCAAGAGGTGGAGTTTGCAGTGAGCTGAGATTTTGCCACTGGACTCCAACCTGGATGACAAAGTGAGACTCCATCTCAAAAAAACAAAAACAAAAACAAAACAAAACAAAACAAAAAACAAAAAACCAACAAGGTGAGGATGCAAACTCTGCAGAGACCTGGGGAACAGCGGTACGGACTAGGAAACAGCAAGTGCAAAGGTCCTGAGGTAGGAAAGTGCTTGTTCCACTGGATTGGTGGATTAGGGACCAATGACAGAACGTGAGACTATTGCCTGGCCCTTGAGCATTTCAGTAGAGAAGGGGGGACATCCAAAACGGGTGGAGCATAAAGTGTCCCTGATCTGTAGATTCAAGTTGAATTTATGCTTAGAAGTTTAGCAATACTTCAGTGTTTCTCAGAGTGATACAACTTTGAGGTGCAAAGAGGTCAGTCTGATTTCAGGCTGTCTCTCTTTGTTGATACCTTAACCCTAGCTCTAACCCTAACCCTAAGCCTGGCTCTAATCCTAACCCTAACCCTAGCTCTAACTCTAACCCTATGCATGTGTCTCTTCCTTCTCTCTCATTACTCAATATATTCCTCCAGAAACTGTATCTTAGCTTGACGATGATAGCTTCACCAAAAACAAAACAAAACAAAAAACAAAAACAAAACAAAACAAAAAACAAAACAAAACAAAAAACAAAAAAACACAGGGTGCCGTGGTTCACACCTGTAGCTCACACCTGTGGACAGTGGCTCACACCTGTAATCCCAGCACTTTGGGAGGTCAAGGTGGGAGAATGGTTTCAGGCCAGGAGTTCCAGACCAGCCTGGGCAACACAGAGAGACCCTATATCTACAAAAAGTAGAAAAAACTAGCCAGGTGTGGTGGTGCCACCTCTAGTCCCAGCCACTGGGTAGGCTGAGGTGGGAGCCTCACGTGACTCCAAGAGTTAAGGCTGCAGTGAGCTTTGATCACTCCACTGCACTCCAGACTGGCTAACAGAGCAAAACACTGTCTCTAAATAAATTTTAAAAATATATATTTTAAAGAGAAGTATTTGAATTAAGTGTGCTCGAACAGCTTTTTCTTCTGAGCTCTAATTGCCAAATACATTTTCCTCATCTGAATGAGTTAGAGCTGGTGTTATCATCTCCACTTTATAGGTGAGATAATGGAGATGGATTTCATGATGTTTCTTTCAAGTCATTCCAAGTATACATGTTTTACATAAGTGATTTATAGATAAGTGACTTGTATATGTGACTGGGATAAAGTGAATCCATTCAAGCTCTTGTTATGGGACTTCACCATTTCCAGGCAAAAAATTTAAAAAAAATTTTTTTTCAGAGTTTTCTGTTGATTGTCCCTTTAGAATTTCTTCAGGGTGTTTTGTCAAGCTCAAGTTTGAAGATGGCCTTTGGCGAACTTGAAATAAGTTTGAGAAAATGTCATTATAAAACTGTAGCGGTATAAAATATATATCATTCCAAAATACAATGTTAAAGAATATATAACGTTGTGATTTATCTAACCCGTGTCACCTGCTGAGAGTTAATTGTCACAATTCAGTAACTATGCACCTTAAAACCCAATGTGAGACCCACTATTTCAAAGTCCAGCCACATTTTTTTTTCCCCCTCAGCAAAAGGATCATATCCAGAAGCCATCTCACCAATCCTAGATACAGTAAGAAATGTCCTGCTGGCCGGGCGCGGTGGCTCATGCCTGTAATCCCAGCACTTTGGGAGGCCGAGGCGGGCGGATCACCTGAGGTCAGGAGTTCGAGACCAGCCTGGCCAACATGGAGAAACCCCGTCTCTATTAAAAATACAAAAATTAGCCTGCGTGGTAGCGGGCACCTGCAGTCCCAGCTACTCAAGGAGGCTGAAGCAGGAGAATCGCTTGAACCTGGGAGGCGGAGGTTGCAGTGAGCCCAGATGGCACCACTGCACTCCAGCCTGGGCGACAGAGTAAGACTCCGTCAAAAAAAGAAAGACAGAAAGAAAAGAAAGAAAGAGAGAGAGAGAGAGAGAGAGAGAGAGAGAGAGAGAAGGAAGGAAGGAAGGAAGGAAGGAAGGAAGGAAGGAAGGAATGAAGGAAGGAAGGAAGGAAGGAAGGAAAGAAATGCCATGCTGCTGTTCTCACTCATAAATGGGAGCTAAATGGTGAGAACACACGGACACATAGAGGGGAACAGCACACACTGGGGCCTATCGGAGGGTGGAGGGTGGGAGGAGGGAGAGGATCAGGAAAAATAATTAATGGGTACTAGGCTTAATACCTGGGTGATGAAATAGTCACCAAACCCTCAGGACACAGTTTACCTACGTAACAAACCCCCATGACAACAAACCCCCATGACACAGTTTACCTCCGTAACATACCTGCACATGTACTCCTGAACCTAAAGTAAAAGTTTTAAAAAGTCAGAAAAAAAAAAAAAAAAAAAGAACAAGAAATGCAATGCTACATGGCAGCCGCCAAAAGGATGCTTCCCAAGAGAGACTGTTTGCAAAATCGACCTCCACTCCCCCTGCGAAAACCGGAAACTTCTCTTAGTATCTTTGATTTTTTCCTTAGTGACCCATTATAGCCCTGTTATCCACAATTATGGCTCTTATAGTATTCTGACCTATTTTATGAAAAACAACATATTCCGCCTATCTATATAATTTGCATTTTAAAATGCATTTCAGTTATTTTTTGCTTTTCTCCATCTTTTACATTTTTTGATTGAGTCCTATTTATTTTTAATTAATTAGTTAACTTAAACTAATTAATTCTCACTCTCTCTTATAGGCTGGAGAGCAGTGATGCGATCATAGCTCACTGCAGCCTCAAACTCCTGGGCTGAAGTAATTCTTCCGCCTCAGCCTCCCGCTAGCTGGGACCACAGGCGTGCATCACCATGCCCAGATTATTTTTATTTTAAAGATAAAACCGAGCCCCCTTCCTGTGGCCATAAATAAGAAAACTTGTAGTCTAGAAGGAGGGGTGGCCCTATTGGGGACATCTAGGGTGCTGTGGGATGAGCCAGCCCTGCAGAAGGCACAAAAGAGAAAGGAAAAAATAAACAGACGAGTTCATGTCTGAGCTGCAGAATCCCACCTTACTTCAGTATGATCTAGGGTTTTCGGTTATAGACAGCAAGAATTCTATCAGTCGGCCGGGCGCGGTGGCTCAAGCCTGTAATCCCAGCACTTTGGGAGGCCGAGGCGGGCGGATCACGAGGTCAGGAGATCGAGACCATCCTGGCTGACACGGTGAAACCCCGTCTCTACTAAAAAAATACAAAAAAAAAAAAAAAAAAAAAAAAAACTAGCCGGGCGAGGTGGCGGGCGCCTGTAGTCCCAGCTACTGGGGAGGCTGAGGCAGGAGAATGGCGTGAACCCGGGAGGCGGAGCTTGCAGTGAGCTGAGATCCGGCCACTGCACTCCAGCCTGGGCGGCAGAGCGAGACTCCGTCTCAAAAAAAAAAAAGAATTCTATCAGTCATCATTGAAAAAGCAACAAAAAAAGCAGGAACCGCGGAGTTTCCTGGTTTTCTTTAAAATTGGGACTACTTTTCCAATTTCTTTGAGTCTGCAATTAAGTTTTTCTTTTTTTTTTTTTTCAACTTTTATTTTAGGTTCAGGGGATACATGTGCAGGTTTGTTACACGGGTAAATTGTGTGTTGTGGGTATTTAGCGTACAGATTATTTTGTCACACAGGCAAAGAGCATAGTACTTAGTTGGTAGTTTTTTTTATCTTCTACCCTCCACTCTCAATCAGGCCCCAGTGAGTTTTCTATGAGGACAAGAACCATTACTTTTCTTTCCTGGTACATCTTTCAGAAGCCTACCACTTCATGAACTTAAAAAAGCTGCAGTTATAACGAAATATTATCTTTTAAAAACAATTTACAGTGATTCCTATATTCTTAGGACATGTCAGAGCCCATATATTTGGGATTTTTTTTAGTTATTGATCATATTCTATATTGGGGGAAAAAAAACAAATAAAACCTGAATCAAAATTTGTGTTCTAGTTTTATTGGGGAAGGCTACATAATAATTCAGTAGTATATATCAAGGTTGATGGTCGAAATGACGCTAGTAAGATTAGAATACTCAAGGTGAGAAGACAGTGGAATCAGGCATTCTGAAATCGTCTGCGCTCACTTCTCTGTGTTCACTTGCCAATAAGTTCCATCACCTAAACAATGTCCTAAGGCCAAACTCCCCACCTGGAGAGGAAAAGTACAGAGGCTTGGCATTGTCATTATCTCCAGGAAACTTCATCCAGAAGTTCTGAAGCCAACAATCCATTTCTGACTGCTCCTCCCTCCCAAGTTGTTCCTTATACAGACACTCTTTGAATTAATAGGCAAGAAAAACAAAAACATCATTTATAAATTTAGCAGTAGGAGAACATATAGTTGTCTATATAAACAAAAAGCTTATTTGTTATCCAAACAATCTAACTATAACTTTTTTTAGGGAAATAGTTCCAAAATATCACCACATTTTTGCCTATGTCAATCACAATTTTCCATGATCATTGTCGTAAAAGAAATGTAAATTTTATATTCTGTGTTCAAAATAAATTATGTTTTGTATTTTCTCATGGCTATTAGATTTTGTGTAGGTGGTACAGGAGGGAGTGAGGTTTAGCAGTTCGGAGGCTGGGTTTAGATTCAGACTGTCAAATCTGGGTTCAAATTTGGCTCCAGTCTACTGTGTGACTGTGGGCAAGTTGCTTAATATCTTTGCTTCTCAGTGACTCATCTGTAAAGTAAAATTAAAAAAAAAATCCCCTAGAGATGTTGTATTACTTCATTTTGCATCGCCATAAAGAAGAACCTGAGGCTGGGTGAGTTATAGAGAAAAGAGACTCATTTGGCTCACGGTTCTGCAGGATGTACAATCATGGTGCCAGCATCTGCCTGGCTTCCGGTGAGGCCTCAAGGAGCTTATGATCCTGGTGGAAGGCAAAGGGGGCGTGGTGCAGCACATGGCGGGAGGCAGAGCAAGAGAGAGCCAGGTCCTTTTAAACAACCAGATCTCCTGGGAACTCCTACCATAAGGACAGCACCGAGCCACTCATGAGGGATCTGCCCTCATGTTCCAAACACCTCCCACTAGGCCTACCTCCAATACTGGAGGTCACATTTCAACATGAGATTTGGAGGGCACAAAACATCCAAACCACATCAGATGGGCTTAAGCTAAAGAGCTCATTGCAGATGCAAAGACTCTGGATCCATTCATCGTGTTAAACCAAAAGTTGGGATAAATTGATTGGTGGATTCAATGAAGGTGAATGAAAACTGGAGACAGATGCATCTGTAAACAAATTGCCTCTGCAGATTTATTCAGATGGTTCTGATGAAGTGAAACAGCCCATGATCAAAGTATTTATGGAGTCTGGCAGTGTTGTTTTGAGTATTTACTAGTCCAAAGTAGGTAATAAAAAGAAAGTTGAACTCAATGCTCCTGCTCATATAAAATGAAAAAAAAGTAAATTAATTTCCTATCAATGTTAAAGAAAAAAGGACTGTTGAATGGATTTAATAAAACAATATAAGGCAATTAAGTAGTACCTAACTAAATGCTCCATAAGTGCTGGCTACTCTTATATTTTGTGTTATATATATATTCACAAATATATTTTATATGATAAATATAAATTTAGTTTATTTATATTAATACAATTTAGAATTAATATAATATATAGAAATATACTTGAAAATATAGATTTGATGACATACTATATTACTTATGGAGCCAATGTCAAAGCTTATGCAAATGATATTCAAGTCATAATCAAATATAGCTATGACCCTAAGTGCTTCATGAATCTGGAGGAAAATCGTAGTAAATACTATTGGTTCGACAGTCAAAAGCAACAAGGTGTCAGAGATGGTCTCTAGAATACAGCTGAGATTGGTCATAGAACCAGAGGGGAGAACGCCACCTACTGAACGTCACATTTCAGGATGTATCTCTTCATCCTGAGAACTTAATGATCATAATACACTTAATAAGATGTAACACTTTATCATCATTAATTAGTTTATCTGCAAAACATCTTTGTGAAGTAGAAAAGATTCATTACCCTTATTATTATTTGTTACTCACAGGATTCATAGATAAAGTCGTTGAGTCTTAAGCCATGTCTACCCAACATCGAATATCCAACTTCCCTGGGTGACCCAGGAAGAATTTCATTTGGTAATAAAGATTGGAATTCCATGTTTGTTCATGACGAAACTCACTACATTTTATATTTGCTAATTGTCTCTTCTTTCTGTCTCTCTTTCTTTCCCTTCTTTTTCTCTCTTTCTTTCTTTCTTTCTTTCTTTCTTTCTTTCTTTCTTTCTTTCTTTCTTTCTTTCTTTCTTTCTTTTTCTTTCTTTCCTTCCTTCCTTCCTTCCTTCCTTCCTTCCTTCCTTCCTTCCTTCCTTCCTTCCTTCCTTCCTTCATTCCTTCCTTCCTTCCGTCTGTCTGTTTTTTTTTTGAGACGGAGTCTCACTTTGTCACCCAGGCTGCAGTGCAGTGGCGCGATCTCGGCTCACTGCAAGCTCCGCCTCCTGGGTTCACGCCATTCTCCTGCCTCAGCCTCCCAATTAGCTGGGACTACAGGCGCCCACCACCGCGCCCGGCGAATTTTTTGTATTTTTTTAGTAGAGACGGGGTTTCACCATGTTAGCTAGGATGGTCTCGATCTCCTGACCTTGTGATCCACCCATCTCTGTCTCTGTCTCTCTCTCTCTCTCTCTCTCTCTCTCCCCTCTCTCTCTTTCTTTTTCTGAGATAAGGTCTCGCTCTATCGCCCAGGCTAGGCTGGTACTCCTGGCTTCAAGCAATCCTCCCACCTCAGCCTCTGAGTAGCTGGGACTACACTTGTGGGCCACCATGCCTGGCTGATTTTTCTGTTTTTGTAGAGATGGAATCTTGCTGTGTTGCCCAGGCTGGCCTAGAACTCCCGGCCTCAAGTGGTCCTTCCACCTCAGCTCCCCAACATGCTGGGACTACAGGTGTGAGCCACTGTGCCCAGTCCCACCTTCACTGATTGTATTTGCTTTAGAAATCTGTGGTTCCTCTCAGTTCCTCCATTCAACCCTCACCAAGTAAAACAGAATATTATAGGAGAAAAAAACTTTCTTAGCCATTATTTGCATGCATAATCCAAGAAATTATGGATATTTTCAGATGGTTTTTGGATATGTTCTTCTAGATTAATGAAGATATTATACCTCCCTACTGTTCTTTCCTGGAGGTAAAAGGAATTTGATCAGTTTCCAAATACCTTGATATTTTGCCAAAATTCACATTCATAAAACGAGTTTGTGCTAGATCACTTTACCTTTTATTTCAGGTGTGTTTCCCTCTAACCGGTCTAACTTAGAGGACTTAAAAAACTTGTTCCCATTCCTCCTGTCTTCATGTATGCCCTTGTGTGTTGTAGTAAATATATGAACATTTGACCCTTGCGTTGTTGCACTGATATTGATAGTGTTGCACTGGGCAAAATTTACTTCATAGTAACTGATCTGACACAAACTCTGCTTTCTCTGAATATTTGTTTATTTATTTATTTATTTATTTAAATATGGTCTCACCCTGTCACCCAGTCTGGAGTGCAGTGGCATGATCTCAGCTCACTGTAACTTCCACCTCCCAGGTTCAAGTGATTTTCCTGCCTCAGTCTCCGGAGTAGCTGGGACTATAGGTGCATGCCACCACACCTGGTTAATTTTTGTATTTTTAGTAGAGACGGGGTTTCTCCATGTTGGTCAGGCTGGTCTCGAACTCCTGACCTCAGGTGATCCACCCACCTTGGCCTCCCAAAGTGCTGGGATTACAGTCAAGCCACTGTGCTTGACTCTGAATTATTTTTAAGTCTAAATATTAAAGCAATTTTTACAAGTAGCAAAAACAAAGCAGACACATTTAGAGAGAGTATATTCAGTAAATTTAAAATATCCTAGTTTTTCTTCATTTAGTCTTTTGCCAATTATTTATCCATTCAACAAGCACATGTTAAAGGGCTTGGTACTATGATATGTACCAAATATGGAAATATTAAGTAGTGAGTTCAGCTTATAAATAATTCGAGAAGGGTAATCAATAGCTTGAGATGAATGGAGCAGGGTAGTGGTTAAGACAACTGGTTTAAGACTCATTCTAGTCCAAGTTCAAATCTTCATCTTGCTACATACCAGATGTGTGACATTAGAAAAGTTATTTTGTCTTCCTGAGCTACAGTTTACTCATCTTTGTAAACTCTGTGTCATGCTGTTATTAGGAGGCTCAAATAAAATAATGGATATCAGGCAATTGATATATTGTTTGAAACACTGCAGAATAATAAAGACTGGCTATTTATGTTTTAAATTAGGGATTCTCGTTAGATTGAAATCTACTGGGCAACACATTTTAAAAATCTGACCTGGTATATCTTCAAGCCAAGACCTTCAAGTTCCCTTTCTACCTGTGATTCCGTAAACACAGTTTTCTGAAAAGAATTCATTCTGTATTGATTAGAAAGTTGTCTGAGACACGGAGATGTTCCCTTCTCTCAGTGGGAGGGGGCTGCATTTAAACTCAGCTGTGCACTGGACCCAAGGCCCCTCCTGAAGCAAGTATGCTACACAATCCTATTTACCCTACGGACTTCAGGTGCTGGGCCGCTGGAATTACCAGGCAAATCTCCTAAACAGCTGGCAACTGAACTCTAAGCTGCTGATTTCCGAGTAGCTTGTGTGTTGCCCCACTGACCAGGCTGCTTTCTCATTTCTGCCCTATAAACAGCTTGAATGAGAGGAGCAATAGTCCTCTAGTGGAACCCAGGCCCACACTGGGGAACCAGAAGCCCTTTGGGTCCTCCCTCTTCCTACAGGAATCAGAGGATTTCTGCTTTCTCTTCTCTTGCTGATTCAGCCTTATACATTTTCATCTTCCCAGTAAAGCCTATGCCCGTGGATACTGTGGAATTTATCCTGAACCCTGCTACACCACAGGTGGGACTGACCTGACACAACACCTCCATACTGTGGTTCCTCCTGGATCCCTTTTTACTTTGCCAAGATTCCCAATGGGAATGATACCACAACTGGCAGCAAGCCGGAGTCCACCCCATTGTGGATTTTACTGCAGCATTTTCTTCTGTCCTCCCAGGAATTAATAACAAACAAACCAACAACTCATTCACTATTATCATCCCAAGTGTTCTGTAAAATGAAAAGTGCTTTTTTCACCAGGGAATCATGTCCTCTGCAGGAACGTGGATGGAGCTGGAGGCCTTTATCTTTAGAAAACTAACGCAGGAACAGAAAACCAAATACTGCGTGTTCTCACTTATAAGTGGGAACTGAGTGTTGAGAACACGCCTACACGTGGACGGGGCAACAACACACACTGGGGCCTACTTGAGTGTGGAGGGTGGGAGGAGAGGATAAAAACAATAGCTAATGGGTACTAGGCTTAGTACCTCAATGACAAAATAATCTGTGTAACAAACCCCCATGACACAAGCTACATAACAAACCTGCACACGTACCATTGAACTTAAAAGTGAAGAAGAAGTGCTTTTTTCTTCTTACAAAAAGTTTATTGATTCATAGATGGTGGAATCTTTTGATAAAAAGAATGCAAATAATTTAATATACCCAGAGATGTAGCTTGTTCTTAGGTCTGTTATTCCTGTATTAATGGGATAACTTATTTTTGCCTTTTTATCAATATGAGTAAAATGAAGGGTACGATTCAAATTAAACTGACTATCTTGTTAGGGACATACCTAATTAAAGCTATTATAACATTTATCTTGTGATATTAAGTTACAAACAATAATCCCTCTAACTGGATGAAATACTTTCACTGTGTGTATGCTTTCTAAGGTAGATATGAGAAACAGTGCAACATAGCCTAAAGATCATAGAGCTGGGGCAGTAGTATATAGATTTGAATCCTGTCTTCACCAGCTCTGAGCTGTGTAAACTTTGGCAAGTTACTTAATCTCTTTTTGCCTAACTTTCTCGTGTATAAAATAGAGATTGAAAAGTTATGGTAATTATGGCCAGGCATAGTGGCTTATGCCTGTAATCCCAGTACTTTGGGAGGTAAAGGTGGGCGGATCATGAGGTCAGGAGTTTGAGACCAGCCTGGCCAACAGAATGAAATCCTGTCTCTACTAAAAATGCAAAACAAAATTATCCAGGCATGGTGGTGCAGCTGAGGCAGGATAATTGCTTGGAGACAGGAGAATCACTTGAACCCAGGAGGCGGAGGTTGTGATGAGCCGAGATAATACCATTGCACTCCAGCCTGGGCAACAGAGCAAGACTCTGTCTAAAAAGAAAAAAAAAAAGTTATGATAATTAAGTAACATATAAGTAAAGTGCTTAAAAATCAATAGTATGTTTTATTAAAAATGTAAATATAATACATATAATACATTTATTTTTATATACTTTCTAATATAATATTTTATACTAAAAGATATTATACTAAATAAAATTTGGAGTTTGAATTTTAATTCCCTATCAAAAATAAGGAATTACAATTATTTTTAAAACTTGTTATTACTGTGTGTAAGAAAGCTGTTAATATTTGTGTATTTTATTATTAGCCATCTTATTAAACTTTCTTAGTTATTATAATTTTCAGCTGATCCTCTTAGGTTTTCTAGATAAACCATCTGTTGGCAATAATATTTTATCTTCTTTCCAAAATTTACACTCCTTATTCATTTTTCTTGTCTTATTGCAGTGTCAAGAGCTTCCATAACAGATTATACCACAGTAGTTTCAGGCAGGTGGAGTAGTCTGTATGTTTACCAATATTTGCTGCTTCTCCCAAGGCAGAATTAAACTCTTCTATTCTATCAGTATTGAATTTGGCCATGTGCCTGCTGCAGCCAATAAGATGTGACACACTTTTGGAAAGAAGTTCTAAAAGCCAGGCATGATTCACCATATTGTCTTTTCCCTCCCTTAATTGATTGTCAATATTCAGACAGAGGCTACTGCATTAGTCCGGGTGCTAAAGTGAAGTCCTACAGAGCAGAGTGCCAGCTGCCCATAGCAGGCATGAAGTGTGGAGCAAACCTTCGTTGTTGAAAGCCATTCAGATTTGGGGATCGTTTGTTAACTGCAGTAGACATCTTTGATTTAATTTTTCTTCTTAGCAATCTCAATTTTGTCTTCCTTAACGTCTTTTAACCAATTTTTAAAAATTTCTTCTGTCTCTCCAGATGAGAATAATTCCCAAATTATAAAGCATATGCAATGCCATTCTTATTTCAAGCAAGTAGGACTACACTTGGAATATACACACAATTGACAGGGTGAGAAGAGTGAAGGTAATGTATTGCAAAATTAAAGTCCTCTAAGCAGAAAAGAAAGAATTGCTCTCTGTCCCAATCTTATATTTTCATATAAGCTAGGTGAATCATCAGGTTAGAGATCACTGCAGTAGAACCAGTAGTTTCTGTGGTCACTATTTAGGCATCTTGATTGTATTATTTTTAAAGACATTTTCAAAAATCCGTGGTTACTTTGGAAGGTATAACTGGGTATTTTAAAATTTTCTTCTTTATGCTCTAGGATAATTTCCAAATTTTCTACAGTGAGTATATACACTACTTTCATAATTAGAATTTTCATATCTATATTTAGGTATATCTAAATATAAGTAAATATATAATAAATATATTAGCAATGGGGTCTTGCTATATGTGTTGCCCAGGCTGGTCTCAAACTCCTGGGCTCAACAACTCTCTGCCTTGACCTCTTGAGTATCTGGGATTACAGAGATGAGCCCCTGCTCTCAATTTATAATTAGAATTTTAAAATCTTTGGCCGGGCATGGTGGCTCACGCCTGTAATCCCAGCATTTTGGGAGGCCGAGGTGGTGGATCACTTGAGGTCAAGAGTTTGAGACCAGTCTGGCCAACACGGTGAAACCCTGTCTCTACTAAAAACACAAAACCCAGCCAGGTGTGGTGGCACGTGCCTGTAATCTTAGCTACTTGGGAGACTGAGACAGGAGAATCAGCTTGAACCCGGGAGGTGGAGATTGCAGTGAGCCAAGATCCTGCCACTACACTACAGTCTCGGTGACAGAGTGAGACTCCATCTCAAAAAAAAAAAAAATAAGAAAAATAAAAACAAAATCTTTAACAGTGGCACCAAAAAGAGTTGGGTGTGAGGTGGGCAACATGGCAGGGAGTTTAGGCATGAAGTGGCAAGATTCACAACAAGAAGAACAGTTAGGAAGAGATGGCCATTGTAGACAGACAGGTAGTTGCTCAGCTAGTGGCAGAGAACCCACAGTGAGAGCAGGAGGGGAGAGTGGAATAGATCTGATACGCACTTGGGAGGCAGAATCAAATCTGACAGAATTTGATGATGGGTATGAGTGTAGGTGAGAGTTTAGATAAGGAGTTAAAGAGAGAGAGGAGCTTAAGATTACACCCATATTTTGATTGAGGTTACCAGTAAATGATGCCATCACTGAGATAAGGAGAGACAAGGGAAGAAGAACCAATTCATAATGGGGCAATTTTAGGTGGAGATGCACGTGGGAGACATGTAAGACAACTGGAATTTGTCACATTCCATCAGATTCCTTGATAGAATTTTTGTGGGTTTGAGGCCATTGCTATTTCTAGCATCTAACAACAGTTTCAGACAAACTGGTATTTATTTTAGCAGGACCTTTCTCAATATTTTCTGGGGCAATCTTTTCCTGTTGTCGAGGCTGTTCTGAAAAGATTAGTTCCACATCTCTATAGGCTAACCTGGTAGTAGCAGAATATAGACCTCTGGGTATATTTTGTTATTCCATCATTTCATTGACATGGAAAGTAGGACGAAGATTGGGATTTATTGGTGAATGGTTTTCTCCCCTATATGTACTGCAGCCATCCAATCAGGTTCCATAAGCATTCTCTTATTTAGGGCAGCAATTCCTATCTTTGATTTTACAATATGCAAGGGTGTTTCCCTCTATCTTTAGGGGTGTGGTAGAGTTTTCAGATGTATAAAAATGTAGTCAGTGTTCATTCATTCCAGTTTAGCAGTAAAGTTTTGCATGGCAAATATTTAAAAGACAGAAATAAAGCATTTTATCATGCTTGGCTTGGTAATTAGATTGTTCAGCTCTTTGGGCGGATGGTTATTATTATTGTCATTTTTTATTATTAAACCATATTTATTTTATTTTATTTTATTTTAAGATCCAGGGTACATATGCAGGATGTGCAGGTTTCTTACTTAGGTAAACGTGTACCATGGTGGTTTGCTGCACCTATCAACCCATCACCTAGGTGTTAAGCCTGGCATGCATTAGCTATTTTTCCTGATGTTCTCCAACCCCCTGTCCTCTCCTGAGAGGCCCCAGTGTGTGTTGTTCCCCTCCCTGTGTCCATGCGTTGTCACTGTTCAGCTCTCAGTTATAACTGAGAACACGCAGTGTTTGGTTTTCTGTTCCCATGCTAGTTTGCTGAGGATAATGGCTTCCAACTCCGTCCATGTCCCTGCAAAGGACACGATCTTGCTCCTTTTTATGGCTGCATAGTATTCCATAGTGTTTATGTATCTTTATCCCATCTATAATTGATGGGCATTTGGGTTGATTCCATGTCTTTGCTATTGTGAATGGTGATGCAATGAACATACAGGTACATGTATCTTTCTAATGGAATGATATTTATTATTATTTTAATAAAAGAATAGAGATGAGGACTTGCTCTGTTGCCCAGGCTGCTCTTGAACTCCTGGCCTCAAACAACCCTCCCTCTTTGGCCTCTCAAAGTGTTGGGATTACAGGCATGAGCCACTGTGCCTGGCCAAGGTGGACAATTACTGATCAAAAATCTCATACTTTGACTCAGTGTGGAATAGTGGAGAAGGCAGGGAATCAAAGCTGTCTTCCTGGGTCAGTGCTCTGAAAAGACCCTGCATTGGAAAGCACTTTGTGTGTAGTTACTGAACGAATGAATACGCACTTTGTGTACAGTTACTGAATAAACGAATACTTACGTACAATGTAATTTCTATGCCTTTCACGCTATCTGACCTTGTAAATACTTTTCTCCCCTACGCTTCATCTTTTTTCATACATACATTGGATTGGCAAAAGATGGAATAAATGACTTATTTTATTGTTTGGGCCTCCTTTGATAGCTAAGTTCAATTGTTGTTTATTGTGAATTTCTCAGGTTTAAAAAATTTTAATTTTAATTTTAATTTTTTTTATTTTTTTAACAGACTCTCATTCTGTTGGCCAGGCTGGAATACAGTGGTGTGATCTCGGTTCACCGCAACCTCCTCCTCCTGGACTCAAGCAATCCTCCCACCTTAGCCTCCCGAGTAGCTGGAAAGATAGGTGTGGATCACCATGCCTAGCTAGCTTTTGTATTTTTTTGTAAAGACAGAGTCTTTCCATGTTGCCCAGGTTGGTCTCAAACTCCTGAGCTAAAGCAATCCTCTCGCCTCAGCTCCCAGAGTGCTGGGTTTACAGACATGAGTCAGTGTGCCTGGCCCCTCAATTTTTTATTTTTTTTTAGTGATGAAACCTCTGAAAATGTACATTTCAGGTAAATTAAGTTGGATGTTCTTTTCATATATATATAGTTTGGTGAGGTAAATGATATTAACTAACTACGATTTTGCTCTTAAGAAAACAAAAGCATCAAACTTATTGATGTTTGTGTAAAAAAAGTTCAGCTTGCTTACTTGTTTTTGTTTTTTTCAAGCTCCTTGCAATGCAGTATTATCTTATTTATTTTAAATTTTACTTTCCATGTAAACTGTCTGTTCTTAGAAACAATTTGGTAGTGAATGCCACTTTTCCCTGCCACTCTCAGACATGTAAAATCACGATAGACAAAAAGCTGGAAATTGGTGTGATAGTCCCTGCACTGTTAACTGTTGCTAAGCAGAGACCTAGATCTATCTGGGGTTTCTGTAAGTTTTCAGGGGGTGCTTTGCTAGGCTGTAAAAAGTTTGCAATTGGAATTTCACTCCACTACTGTCTAAGGCTAATTGGCTTTATATTGTCACAGAGCTGTAGGTTCACAGCTGAAGCCACTTAGAAAAGGGTGGCATACATAATGCTGCAGAGAACTGTATATAATTTATTAGGGATAAGGTGTAAGTGCCTCTTACATAGAGCCCTTCTGAAGTCTCTTCTAGATTGATTGAAGATTGAATCTTTAATTTACCTTACTAATTAAAGGACTTAGCTTAATTGTTATGAGTTTAGGTTTTGCGCAGGAGCCCAGAGACCTTAAGGCAATGTACATGTCATAAATCAATCATACGTGTCAGTCAATGTGACATTTCTGAGTAGTCTGTGTTCCCGTGATGGCATTCCACCTGGGCCCTTGTTCCTCAAAACAAAGTGACTGTAGACATCGGAGGAATGGTTCGTGTATTTGCTCTCAAGAAAGATACCTCGCCTTAAAATAAAAAGTGATTGAATCATCGGCAAATCTGTGTTCACTCAAGACCATTTCTTCTGCTTTTTAATCTTTTTTTTTTTTTTTTAAACAAAATTGTTTTAACCCTGCTGTGGCAAGTTTGGGGCAATGCTCATAAATCTTGTCCTATTTCCTTATTGGCACACAGCCATGGAAATGGAGAAAGCCTTTATTGTGGAGAACCAGCAAGCTTTGAATTCAGGGGCAATAAATTCCTTTTCATAAGTAGGATCTGGGAGCCCGTCAGCATTTCCTGCTTTGTGGATGTCGACATCTCCAGTAGGGCACTGCAGATATAATTCCAAAAGGTGTGCAGGAAGCCAGGAGATAGATAATAGGGATGCATGGCCTCTACGAGATAGATCAGAACTGAAGTATCCTGCTGTACCTTCTGCAGGCACCTTGGGGAAGAGAGAGCCCACATTCCTACTGAGGCAGCCTTTAAAGGAGGGAGGAGGAAGAGAAGTTAGTATGCTCTTTCTCTCTTTTCTTGTGTCCAAGCCACTCTCCTTTCCAAGAAGCAGCTAACAATATAGACAGACTATAGGATGGGATATTTTCCTTCCTTCCTTCCTCCCTCCCTCCCTCTCTCCCTCCCTTCTTTCCTTCCTTCCCTCCCTCCCTCTCTCTCTTTTTTCTTTTATCTTTTTTTTTTTCTTTTTTTGACAGAGTTTCACTCTTGTCGTCCAGGCTGCAGTGCAATGGCGCGATCTCAGCTCACTGCAACCTCTGCCTCCTGGGTCCAAGCAATTCTCCTGCCTCAGCCTCCTGAGTAGCTGAGGTTACAGGCACTCATCACTCCGCCCAGCTAATTTTTGTATTATTAGTAAAGACGGAGTTTCACCATGTCGGCCAGGCTGGTGTCGAACTCCTGACCTCAGGTGATCCACCCCCCTCGGCCTCTCAAAGTGCTGGGATTATAGGCACGAACCACCATGCCCGGGCGGGATACTTTTTCTATCACTCAAAAGTAAGGGGGAAAATAGAGAACCTCTGAAGATGAGTCACAGTTTTTTATTCCACTCTTTATTATGGTTCACATGTCACTGGAGACGTAGCCAGTTGCAATTGAGGGTCATCTGAAGAGGAAAGGAAGAAAAGTACTTTGGTACAAAGTAGATCCTTCATCTATATTGCTGATTGAGTGATGGTATTTTACTCCATTCCCTTAGCTTGCTGGGGTAACAAGAATGTGACTTGTATCTAGAAAAGTGTGTTCCTAGGATAATTTAGCAAAAATATTTTCCTTAATAATACAAACAAAGCAGCCAGGCACGGTGACTCACACCTGTAATCCTAGCACTTTCGGAGGCTGAGGCGGGTAGATCATCTGAAGTCAGGAGTTCAAGACCAGCCTGGCCAACATAGTGAAGCCTTGTCTCTACTAAAAATACAAAATATAGCCGGGCATGGTGGTGGGTGCCTGTAATCCCAGCTACTTGGGAAGCTGAGGCAGGAGAATGGCTTGAATTTGGGGGCAGAGGTTGTAGTGAAGTGAGATAGTGCCACTACACTCCAGGGTGGGCGACAGAGTGAGACCCTGTCTCAATAAATAAATAAATAAATAAATAATAAAAAAAATACAAACAAATCAAGCAAACATTCTTTTTTTTTTTTTTTTTTTTTTTTGAGACATAGTCTGGCTCTGCCGCCCAGGCTGGAGTGCAGTGGCCGGATCTCAGCTCACTGCAAGCTCCGCCTCCCGGGTTCACGCCATTCTCCCGCCTCAGCCTCCCGAGTAGTTGGGACTACAGGCGCCCGCCACCGCGCCCGGCTAGTTTTTTGTATTTTTTTTAGCAGAGACGGGGTTTCACCGTGTTAGCCAGGATGGTCTCGATCTCCTGACCTCGTGATCCGCCCGTCTCGGCCTCCCAAAGTGCTGGGATTACAGGCTTGAGCCACCGCGCCCGGCCGCAAACATTCTTTTAGCACTTCAGAAAGTGATACATAAATATTTTGGTGTACAGTTCCATGAGTTTTATGAAATTTTAACCCCCACCACGAAGAGAATATCAAACGATCCTCACTCTGCTGCCTCCCCCCATTGCTTCATGTTAACCTTTTGTACATAGATGTTTTTCCCATCTTGAATCCTAGGATTTGGCAAAGAGTTCTTAGATATAACACAAGAAACATTATCTACGAAAGAAAAAAAATGATAAATTGGGCTTCGTCACAGCTAAAACGTTTGCTTCTTGAAGAACACAGTGAAGAGAATGAAAACACAAGCTACAGACTAGATGAAAGCGTCTGCAGATGTTCAAAGCCCTTTGAGAGAGAAACTGAATAAGACATGATTTTTTCTACCAGAAGCTGCAGTGGAACGGAGCTAGAGATCAATGTGTAATAAACAATATATGAAGGAGAACATAATTAGTGCTAAAATAATGGTGGTACCATTATTTTATGTAGCAGTCTTTTGGGGCAGAGGGGACACTTTATCGTAGCTTGTGAAATCAAGGGTGGTGGTGTGGGGCACAGAAACCGTTGAGAGAGAGGAAATCCTGTGAGAAAAGCCATACAAATGGGAAAATGCTGGGCGTAAACAGTAAATTGTCAGAAGTTTACTCTGGTTAGCTCCTGGTATCACCTCTGCGTCTTTCATGGCAGAATGGGAATGAATGTATGTCTCCCAATACATGCAGAAACCCTCAATATCTGTACCTTCTAAGGTCTGTAAGGAAAAAAAAGAAAAAACCACCAAATAAATAAATAAATAAATAAAATAAATTTTAAAAACCCAAAAAAAACAAACAAAAACTTGCACTGCAGGGCTCGGTGGCTCATGCCCGTGATCCCAGCACTTTGGGAGGCCGAGGCGGGTGGATCTCCTAAGGTCAGGAGTTCGAGACCAGCCTGCCCTGTCTCTACGAAACCCTGTCTCTACTAAAAATGCAAAAAATTAGCTGGATGTGGTGGCCCTGTAATCCCAGCTACTTGAGAGGCTGAGGCAGGAGAATTGCTTGAACCCGGGAGGCGGAACTTGCAGTGAGTCAAGATGGCGCCACTGCACTCCAGCCTGGGCAACAAGAGTGAAACTGCATCTTAAAAAAAAAAAAAAATAATAATAATAAAATAAAAAACCATTAAGGGTCATTTAAAGAGAACTGAAATGTCAGGATGGTCCATTGGAAATGCAAATGTTAACTGCCCTAAGCACAATAACCAAACAATGAAGCCAATTAGGAAAGCACTGCTGAGAACTTCAGGCTTTGGTTAGTGACAAAGGCAGAGGAAAAAAAGACCAGGTTGTTTGATCTTGTTTATCTGGAGGTAGAGTCAATAATCTGAATAGTTTCGAATGGTCGTAAATGTTTTGGGGTACTTAGAACCCTGTTATGAACTCATTTGTTGCTACGCAATCTGCAATGGACTCGTCTCCCCAGTCATTTTCCTTGTGCTCCATCATACCTGGGTGCAGATGAAACACTGGCGTCTGTAATACTTAAGCATCCTTTTTGTTGGACAAAATTCCTGAAAGAACAAATTCTTTTGCTATTGGTCAACTGCTGAAATTAGCATAAAATCAACATATAAATTATGTTAAACAATGCAGAGAGTTAGGATATAAACGTGTGTCACTTTCATGCTTGTAGACTTATGTTCTGTTGCATATTTTCTCTAATTAAAAAATAAGATTTTATGCATTGGAAAGCTCTGATTTATTTCAGGTACAGTTTTTTCTCCGCCATATATGAGTAGATGTAAAAGATATTTTTTAAGAATTTACATTCACATTTTTTGGTGTATAGTCCAGTGTGTCTTCATGTATGCATAGATTCTCATAACTATTCCCACAAGCAGGATACAGAACAGATTCAGCAGCTCCTCTCCTTCCCCAGTTTCCTCATTCAGATCCATTGTAGGTAAGCCCTCTCGCCAAAAAAAAAAAAAAAAAAAAAGGATAAGTTGGATTTCATGAAAGGTAAAAACATTTTGCTTTTCGAAGAACGCACTTAAGAAACTGAAAAGACAAGCTACAGATTGGGAGGAAACGTTGGCAAATAATGTATCAGACAAAAGGTACATATCTGGAATAAAGAACTCTCAAAACTCAACAATAAGGGAGCAGACAAGCTAATTTAAAAATGCACGAAAGGTTTGAACAGAAGCTTCACCAAGAAGATAAAAGGTAGGCAAGTAAGCCGATGAAAAAATCATTAGTCATTAGGAACATACAAATGAACACAGTGAGATGCCATTACGCACCTCTTAGAACAGCGAAAATGAAAAGCACTGAGGGTGCCAAGTGATGATGGATGTGGAGCAACCGGAATCCTCTTCCACAGCTGGTGGGAATGCAAAGTGGTCCAGCTGCTCTGGGAAACAGTCTGACAGTTTCTTACAAAGGTAAACATGCGCATCCCTTATGACGCAGCAATATCATGCCTAGGGATTTATCTTAGATAAATAAAAACTTAGGTTCACACAAAAACCTGTGCATGAATGCTTTTAGCAGCATTATTCCTCATCTCTAAAACCTGGAAGGGACTCCAATGTCCTTCAAAGAGTGAATGGATAATCAAATCGTGGTACACCCATACACTTAAATACATGAAATAGAACAGATGACTGTCAAAATAATTATGCCCAGTGAAAGAAGTTATATTCCACTTTGTGATAATGAGTAATTGATTCCTTTAAGAATATCTCTTCTCATTCTGCTTATTAAATATCTTTTTTCTCCTTGTTCTCTGGGGCCTCAGTTTCTCCTTTTCCATCTGTGATGCCTCTCTTCTGAGAATTTCATTTGTGCATGTTTCGGGTACCTTTTGCTGCATAAAAAGCCACCTCAAATTTAGTGGCATAATATAACCATTTTATTATTCTCAGGAATTCTGTAGGTAAGGAATTCATCCTTACCCTGAGGCCATGTTTTCTTGAAAAGGCCTTGGATTTTATCTTTGCCCTGAGGTTGGCTCTCCCCTCCCCTCCCCTCCCCTCTCCTCCTCTCCCCTCTCCTCCTCTCCCCTTCTCTCCACTCCCCTCCCCTCCCCTCTCCTCCTATCCTCTCCTCTCCCCTCCTCTCCTCTCTCTCCTCTCCCCTCCCCTCCCCTCCTCCCCTCCCCTCCTTTCCCTCCCCTCCTCCCCTTCCCTTCCTTTTTGAGACAAGGTCTTCCTCTGTAACCCAGGCTGGGATGCAGTGCAGAGAACGTAACTCACTGAAACCTCCAACTCCCAGGCTCAAGTGATTCACCTGCCTCAGCCTCCTGAGACGAGAAGCTAGAACTATTGGTGTGCGCCACCATGCCTGGCTATTTTTTTATTTTTATTTTTCATAGAGACATGATCTTGCTTTGTTGCTCAGGCTGGTTTAGAACTCCTAGTCTCAAGCAATCCTCCCACCTTGGCCTCCCAAAGTGCTGTGGTTACAGGAGTGAGCCACTGTGCCCAGTCCATTTCTTATTTTGAGGACTCTGCTCTCTGTTACAGTCCCTTCAAGTTTGTTATCAGTTACATTTCCTTCTATTTACATTTCCTCTGAATTATACATTTTCTCCAAATTATGGAGTAATTCATTATTTCGTTTATCTCTCTTATTCCCTCATCTTATTTTAGAGTGCTAAAAGCTAGGCAACTCTTCCACGCTCTCCTGAAATTCTCCTTTATCTTTGTGGCTGAGTTTGTGAAGCTCATTTTCCATGGGACAGCGTTGCAGAAGGCATTGCTGCTATGTAACAATGGCTCCTTTCTTAACTCCCAACATCAGTGTCTTCACTATCCTTCAAGCCCTCATTGATAGCCTCCAGGAGGACTGTTTGGCTTCTGTCCATCACTGTGCTCCAAAACCAATGCTGCAAGTTTCACCTTTTGTTATGGAGGAGACGACCCCTTCCTGGTACCAAACTAACCTCTGGTTTATTGCTGCCTATCAAACCTCCCTAAGCTGGGAGTCATGATCCACCAACCATTTGGTTACACTTTCGCATTCTGTGGTCGGGAATTTGAACAGACCATAGCAGGGACTGCTTGCATCTCTTCTGTGTTCTATGGGCCCTGGTCAGGAATGTGTTGGATGGCTGGGATGTGTTTCCAATGGAAGACTGGAATTTTCTGAATGCTTCTTTACTCACAGGTCTGGGTCTTGGACTGGGATGACATGAAGTCTTGTCTAATCTGAAACTCAACCAGAGCACCTACCTGTGGTCCCTCCTTGTGACTAGGGCTTCTCACAGCATGGCAACTGGGAAATTCCAGAGTGAGCACAAGGAGAAGCAGGTGGATGCGCTGTAGACTTTCATGATAGAGCCTTGGACATTCCACAGTGTCCTCTGCTCCCTGCCATTGTAAGACATGCTTCTTCTCCAGCCATAAAAATCTTTCCTTCAAAGCAACTACAAATCCTGCTGGACTCATGGTTGGGGGATATAGATGGCCCCTGTCATTGGGAGAAGGATCAAAGAAGTAGCCGTCATGTTTTAGAACTCCTATCACGCCTTGGCTGCACCTTTCTCCAAAAGCTGTGTCTCTACACCCAGAGCTGGATCTCTAGTCTTGACTTTTCTCTGGAATGCTGGACTCAGAATTCACATGTCCAATAAATGTTTTCTTGGAATTCACCAGCATCAAAAATAAACAGAATCTAACCCATCCAGAATCCTATTTCTGGGCATCTGAGCCCCTTAAGGAGAGTACATGAATTTATTCAACACAAAGTGATTTAAAATAGCAGAAAGTCGTAAGTCAGTTAATTGCCCAAACAATAAAAGAAACTGTTAAGTCAGTAATAGTATATCCTCTGGATGGGATGGGAGGGATACATGAAAAATAATAAATATTAAGATTATGTAGCAATGTCTCTGAAATACCACGATGAAAAGAAAAAACCATCATGTGATATGCACTCCCACTGCAGTTATAAACAAAAAGATGTAAATAAAAATATAGGAATAAAAAATGGAGGACAATTGGGCTGAAATGGTGGTATCGTGGATAATTTATTATTCTCCCTCTTCCCACTTCTCAATTTTCTTTTATATTACTTTAGTAATAATAATAAAGATATGAAATATGTATTATATAAGTATATGATATATACATTTATATGTGCTTTATATTATGTAGAATAACTAATAAATATATTAAAATAATATTTCTTAAATAGGCACTGAATTTTAGAACATTTTAAAATTTTTTTCAGAGATGGGGTCTTGCTATGTTGCCCAGGTTGTCCTCGAACTCCTGACCTCAAGTAATCCTCCCACCTCAGCCTCCCAAAGTTCTGTGATTACAGGCATGAGCCACCACAGCTGGCGTAAAATAATATTTCTTTTATTTATATTACTTTAATAATGTAAAAGTGTATTTTTAAAAATTAAACTGTCTGAAATGGAACTTGTCATTTCACACCTCTTGCTCTTTGTTTATTTTCTTTCTTCCCTGGACTTGGTTAAAGGCATTAGCATCCTCTTACTGCTCCAGGCTAGAGACCTGTGTCATCATTCTGTCTTCCGTTTTTCTTCATTCATCTTTCTATACAATTAAACTTTGAATACTCTGATTTCTACTTATCCAGTATCTCTGCAATAAGTAATTGTTAAATAATTAATAGAATACAGGTAAAATCACCTTTAAAATTATATAGAACTATACTAATATCTACTAGGTCTCATTCCCTTCTTCACCACTTATTATCTGGGTGAGCCTGGGCATGTTTCCCAATCATTCTGGACATTGGTTTTTCTTATCTGGGGTGTGAGGATGGCATTATTTGCCTTAGGTATAATTTTGTGAGAACTGAATTATCCTATCTAGGTAATGCCTCATTCGCTGCCTGGAATATAGCAGGCATGTAATACATGGTAGTTACTATACGGCACTTAAGAACCTTTGGATAAAGCCATTAATGCTCACAAGTTCTTCTAGCACTTTAGTGAGAAAAACAAACACACCCCATCTCTACAAAACAAAACAAAAAAATCCAAACCCACAAACACACATGTAAATTAAAAAGCAGGACTCTCTTCTGAAACATTTGTATCCAAATATATTCTCAATAACTGTCCATGTTTTTGCCATGTCCATGATGGCAAACCAACCAACCTCAGGTGGCTGCAGAACAAGTTTATAATCAGAAATAAGACGCAGAAAAAAAATCAATGGCCTTGTGTTCCATATTACTCTCCCATCAATAGAGGCCGCATCTTTCACTCTTTATGGTAATTGCCCAGTGATCTGCTTAAAGGGCTTAATGTACTTAGAGGGGCCTGCTGATAGCATCTTATCAGGGCTGAGAGCAGCGGCCTCCTCCAGGAGCACCCAGGAGCTGGGGCTGGTTCCACCAGATGTGTCATTTAATTTCACAAAGAGTCCCTGGGTGTCACAGACACTGAACTGTGTTTGCCGGTGGCTTTGCCATTGGGTCTGACTTCACTCCCTGCCTCCTCAGATGAGGGTAGTGCTCTCCTTCCTCTGAGGCTTTCAGGGTTCATTGAAACAAAATAGACCTGGGTTGCCCATCCCTTCAGCCAGTGTTCTGAGGAATTCCATCGCAGTTGCTCTAGAAGACCTTTTCTCCTTAAACAAATGACTCTGCTGGCAGGAAAACTGACCCCTCTTCATCTAGAAGTCTATTAATATGCACAGTGAGGGCTTCTTGGCATTGAGGGTTCCCATCTAAATGGCCCAATTTCACTTCCAATAAAAGCCCATTCTTCCCATAGAAATGTTACCTCCATCCAGTGACATGCATTGTTCTCCAAATTCACATCAAGTTTAGGAATTTATAGATCCACACTCAGAGGGTTAATAGTGGTTTAAGATGCTTTGCAGAGTAAAGAAGACTTGGCCTGTGAAGAGTGATAAGCCCCTCCCTAGCTGGTCCTTTGATTCCTTTTCTTTCACTTATGTCCCCATATGATGCTTGATATAGTTTGGCTGTGTCCCCACACAAATCTCATCTTGAATGATAGTTCCCATAATCCCACGTGTCATGGGAGAGACTAGGTGGGAGGTAATTGAATCTTGGGGGCCGTTACCCCCTTGCTGCTGTTCTCATGATAGTGAGTTCTCACAAGATCTGATGGTTTTAGAAGGGGCTTTTTCTCCTTTTGCTTGGCACTTCTCCTTGCTGCCGCCATGTGAAGAAGGACGCATTTGTTTCTCTTTCTGCCATGATTGTAAGTTTCCTGAGGCCTCCCCAGCCATGCTGAACTGTGAGTTAATTAAACCTCTCTCCTTTATAAATTACCCAGTCCAGGTATATCTTTATTAGCAGCATGAGAATGGACTAATACACTGCTCTACTCTCACCTCAGTGCCATCTGGGGCGCTCTGCACCTTTCCTTTGTTTGGTGCTTTCAGGAATGAAAAAGCACACTTAATTTTGAAGCTGGGAACCCATATGAGACACTTGTCACTGAACAGTATGCCCCCCAGTTTAGCACACATGTGCACACACACTCGCATGAAAATTTAATACCCAATGCACTTGTTCATTTTCAAAATTGTCCTTTAGACAGTATATGGGTAGAGTAATTCAGAAATTTACAAAATACCTCACTTTCTGTATGTCTATATTCTATTTCAGTTAGTCAATCACATCCTTTTTATATTTCACCCAAATCTTCCCAAGTGGCCCATGCTGTTTGAAATCATAATGACAGACATCACTTTGATGTTACTTTTTATTCTTAACTTGGCCATCATTCACAGCTGCTTCTGCTTCAATTGAACGAGGCACTGAAAAAAGGGAAGATATTATATAAATTAAATTTTCATTGCTCTGTAACATATCAAAAGATTACACCATTTCTGATTTACAGTTAGGATTGGAAATTAACTTCAAAAGGCAAGAAATGGAAAAGTGGAGGCATATTCTTTCATGGCTTATTACTGCAAAGGGAGAAGTGATGTAATGATAACAAAAAGGTTTCTCTTTTTGAACAGAAGAAGGAATATCCTTTCCTATTATACCTGTGTATTTATATCTATTTGTAAGTTTTGTCTACCACTTAACCCTTTGAACTCACAACTATTATGTGAACAACCTCTGTATTGCAATCCTTACCGCATGACAGAACCATGGAGTGACAGAAATTAGAGCTTGAAGATATATCAAAAGATTGAAAAAACCCAGCCTATTGCTCTTAGGCAAATGTGGTATTAATGAAAACATTTCTAGATGCAACACATTTCAGAGAGTTTATCTGTCCAACTTGCAATGCATGAGTGGTAAATGGAACCTGGAACTGGGTCATCTGCCTCCTAGTTCAGTTTTCTTCCCCTTGTTACACAAAGGCTTAATTTTGCAATATCAACATAAGAGGGCTGATTTGGGAATACTTGATTTGGTGCTCCCAAATTCTGAGACCTCCTGGATTCCTTATTTACCTACTGTTTACTCCTAGACCTCACCGTTCCTTTTCCTCTCTTAACCTTGTCATGCTGAATATTTGGCTTCTACCAGTGAGTGTCCTTAGCCCTCATTATCATAAGGTGCCTCCCAACTTCTCAAATCTTCCATCTGATGCTCCCATCTCCAAATACAGCCCTTTCATGATTATCTCTTCCATGGCTCTGTACCAATGAATCTTTTTTGCTTCTTCTCAATCTTGTCCCCTAGCAGTTATTCTCTCTGGACTAGGTCTATCTGCCTCAGAATCCACACCGACAGCCACTTGGATAATACTGTACCCTCATTAAAATTCTAGCATCCTTCATCTTCTTTTCCTTTGCATATACTAACTTTATCCCTTGATCACCTCGACCACTGACTTTGCCTTCTGATGCCCTGAGAACGTATATTCTCATCACTCCACGGGCCCTAGGCACTTTCACCTTCATGGGTCTCTTCCTACATTAAAATAGTTTAAAGATTTATTTTATGACTGCTTTGGTATAAGATAAATCTAATCTTCTACCCTAAAACTTTATTTTTATCCTCTGATCTTAAAAAGAATTAAAGCATTTTTCTAGACCCCTAACATTATTTTAGGCAGTCAGCTCTGTGCCTGCCGGATATATTGGCTCTGGGGTCAGGCCCCAGAAAGGTACAGATGTGATCCTATTTAGAATCAACTGTAACTGGGCTTTGAGAGCAGCCTGGTGATCATCTGTTGTTTATTCCTCACATCCTCCATTGATATCTAAAATTTCTCCATCTTCCGTGCGTGTGTGTGACTCACCTGCCTTCTTTGTTTTTCTTTTTCTTTTCCTTCCTTCTTTCTTTTCTTTTCTTTCTTTCTTTTCTTTCTTTCTTTCTTTCTTTCTTTCTTTCTTTCTTTCTTTCTTTCTTTCTTTCTTTCTTTCTTTCTTTCTTTCTTTCTTTCTTTCTTTCTCTCTCTCTCTCTCTCTCTCTCTCTCTTTCTTTCTTTCTTTCTTTTTCTTTCCTTTTCTTTTTTTTTTTTTTTTTTTTTTTAAGACAGAGTCTCACTCTGTCACCTAGGCTGGAGTGCAGTGGCATGATCTCAGCTCACCGCAACCTCTGCCCCCCAGGTTCAAGTGCAGCCATAAGAAAGAATGAGGTCATGTCCTTTGCAGGGACATGGATGAAGCTAAAACTCATCATCCTCAACAAACTAACACAGGAACAGAAAACCAAACACCACATGTTCTCACTCATAAGAGGGAGTTGAACAAAGAGAAAACATGGACACAGGGAGGGGAACATCACATACTGGGGCAAGAATTTTCTTTCTTTCAATTCTCTTGTCCCTTAACTCCTCCCCATCTGCTCTCAGATCATTGTACATCTTTCCATGCCAAAAAAAGTTTGCTTTGAGCCTACTCCCTCCTCAGTCCTTCCTTATCTCTCTATTTAATTAATTAATGTATTTTTTTGGTTAGGCTTCCAGTTTATTACATTGGCTTCTGTGTCCTCTATGCCACTTCTTTTCTTGGAATTAAATGTATTGAATTTAAAAGTTACAATATACGTGTATTGTAAAAACCAGGAAACACTGAAAGTATAAGGTAGAAAACATATTCCCTGTCGTTTCATAATCGCATGACCTCTGGAATCCCTTTGCTTCATTCCTTACCAATGACCACTCTATGTCTAATTTATTTTCCAAGTCAGTATTGACCCTTCATTTTTAAAATATAGAGACTGACTTCCATTTTGGGTAAGTCTACGTGTCTTAGTTTCAACTGTGTACGTTATTGGGAAACATGGACTAGAAACAGGCTGGAAAAACTAGAGGGACTGAGGCAGCAACAATCTCTGTCTCTCTCACAGATTTAACTGAATCTCTTATGTGATATTGTTATTCCCATCCTCAAATCTTCTGGGCTTCAAGATTCTCTTTCTTCATATTTGCTGATTAGAAAAGTCCTATCAAGACTTCTCTATATGATAACTGTTGGCTTTGTCTCCTGAGAAGCTAGGACTACAGGCTTACACCATCATGCCCAACTAATATTTTGTAATTTTTGTAGAGATGGGATCTCAGCCTGTTGCCCAGGTTGATGTCCAACTCCTGGTCTCAAGCAATCCTCTTACCTCAGCCTCCCAAAGTCTTGGTATAACAGGGATGAGTCACCTTCCCTGTCCTCAGTTCATATTCTTTAGAAAGAGAACCGGATTGACTGTATACATCTTTTTCTTCTCTTCTTTTTTTTTTGGGGGGGGGGGGTGGCAGGACAGGTTGAAGTCACAGCTCAAACCATCATTCCCCTGTATCCATCTGCTCCCAGACCTCCAGATCTTGCAATTTTCTCATGTACTTTTTTTTTTTTTTTTCAGACAGAGTTTCACTCTGAAGCCCAGGCTGGAGTACAGTGGCACAATCTCAGCTCACTGCAATCTCCACCTCCGGGTTCAAGCGATTCTCCTGCCTCAGTCTCTCAAGTAGCTGGGATTACAGGTATGCACCACCACGCCCAGCTAAGTTTTGTATTTTTAGTAGAGACGTGGTTTCACCATGTTGGCCAGGATGGTCTCTCGACCTCGTGATCCACCCACCTCGGCCTCCCAAAGTGCTGGGATTACAGGCGTGAGCCACTGCGTCCAGCCTCTCATTTACTCTGTATACTCTTTTCCTACAGAATTTTTTAGATCTGTTCAGGTGACTTCTGATTTCACATGTTCAGTTCTCCAAATAGTTTTCTGGATAATGTGAGGTAATGATCATTCTCAAGGAACCCAGATGATAAACTCGAGAATCATCTTTGTCTCTCGTTCCCGATGTTCTCTATTTCCTTATTAATGTCCCTGGCATTTCTCTCTCTCACATACCTACAAATACATATACACAGTTTATTAAGCTTAGAAAAAGAAACCAACACTAAGTATGTGTATTATAGTTTTTCTCCTTTCCCTTCCCTTCCTTTCTCTTTTCTCTCTCTCTCTCTCTCTCTCTCTGCCCCTCCTTTCTTTTTTTACAGAGTCTTGCTCTGTTGCCCAAGCTGGAGTGCAGTGGCACAATCTCAGCTCACTGCAACCTTCGTCTCCTGGGTTCAAGTGATTCCACTACTTCAGCCTCCCAAGTAGCTGGGATTATAAGCACACACTACCATACCCAGCTATTTTTTTTTTTTTTTTTTTTTTGTATTTTTAGTACAGATGGCATTTCACCATGTTGGCCAGGCTGGTCTCGAACTCCTGACCTCAAGTGATCTGCCCTCCTTGGCCTCCCAAAGTGCTAGGATTACAGGTGTGAACCACCGCACCTGGCTGTATATTTTTATTTTCTGCACTTGGCAAGTGAGTGTTTCAGATTCTTCATGGTTTAGTGGGTAGAGAATTCGATTTTTGATTTCAGTTCTAAGTTTCCTGTTAACTAATTGAATAATCTTGTGGGAGTCATGTCCCCTCTATTGACCTTGGTTTTATTATCTACAAAATGAGCCAAATAATACCTTAATTGCCTGAAGGGAGAAGGTTAAGCAACAAAATCTTCTTGGGAGTCCATCGACACCAACATCATCTAATGTAGCAATTATGAGTAGGTGAGTATTTTAAATTTATAAAGACTTCTAACTGCTAAGTTAGCACTTGAAAATATATCATTTCCACATAATGTTACCAGTTGGGTCAATTACAAGTATAGTTCTAATACGTATACATATGGATTCTATATTATATATACACACATATTTTATGAAGGCTATATTTGTGTGTGTGGCATGTGCTAACGTTTGGGTCACAGTATATAGTTTTTAAATTGCTGAAATCTATTAAATATGACAAATGTTAGAAAGAGTGATTAATGCTGAGTTTGTTTGTTTGAAAAAGTGTGTTCTTTATCAAAATCTTGCATAAATTATAATACATTTTTATTTCTTGGTTACAAAAATTAGATTATTTTTAAATACAATTTTTTTAAAAACTTGGAATTCAATTCTGGAACATTAAATAAGTACCTACTGTGTGCAAAGTACTTTCTAAGTGTTGAATATACAAAGTTAAATAACACACTGTTTGACGAGAAAGACAAGATGTAAATATCTTTTTTTTTTTTTTTTTTTTTGAGACGGAGTCTCGCTCTGCCGCCCAGGCTGGAGTGCAGTGGCCGGATCTCAGCTCACTGCAAGCTCCGCCTCCCGGGTTCACGCCATTCTCCTGCCTCAGCCTCCCGAGTAGCTGGGACTACAGGCGCCCGCCACCTCGCCCGGCTAGTTTTTTGTATTTTTTAGTAGAGACGGGGTTTCACCATGTTAGCCAGGATGGTCTCGATCTCCCGACCTCGTGATCCGCCCGTCTCGGCCTCCCAAAGTGCTGGGATTACAGGCTTGAGCCACCGCGCCCGGCCGACAAGATGTAAATATCTACAAAACAAGACTAAATTAAGTGCTGAAAGGAAGGAAAAATCACTGGGAGTTCAAAGTTTGGAGAAAACCTATTCTTTTGGAAGTCTCAGTAAAGACAGGTGAATTGTGTGGTATTTATTGATTTCTGATTAAAAATTAATTCATATTTATTGTAAGGAATGTATACTTAAAACATTGCAAAAAGTGCTTTCTAAAATGATTTTATTACTTTATTATATGCCCTTTGTTTCTGTATTGTTGTCAATTTCCACATTCTCTTTCAATATTAACAACTATCAGTTTTTTAAATATTCAAATGATACTTTAATTGGATAGAGATAAATAATATCTAATTATAGTTTTATTTTTTATATTTCTGTTGGTGATATCCAATACTCTTTACATATATGTTAGGCAATTATGTTTCTTCTTTACAAATTCGCTGCTCATGCTTTTTGTCCATTTTACCATTGGAATATTTGTCTGTTATTTATTTATTTTATGAATATGTTGTATCTGAAGTTGCTGTTGTGAATGGAAAATTCTTTCTTGGCTGGGTGTAGAAGCTCATGCCTGGAATCCCAGCACTTGGGGAGATCAATGTGGGAGGATTGCTTCAATTCAAGAGTTTGAGACCAGCCTGGGCAACATTGCAAGGTCCCATCTCTATTGCATTATTATTATTATTTTCTTTTGGTAATTTTTAACTGGCATGTATTTTTACTAAGCTTTACACTCATCTTACTAAGCTTTTTAATTTTGTCTAATGCTTTTTGAGTTGATTTTGGGTAGTGAGATATATCTCTAAATAATAATTTTATCTTTTCAGCAATATGCATATCTCTTATCCAATTTCCTTGTCTCAAACTTTCAGAAAAATATTAATAGCTACTTCAATAAAGATTTCTTTAATATTTCACTATTAAGTATGTTAAAGATCTCTTTAATATTTCACTATTAAGTATATTAAAGAATTTTTATTCTATTCATATGTGAAATTAGAAATAGATATTAATTTTAACCAAATATCTTTTTGGCATCTAGTCACAGTAAGACATTATTTGAACAGAGGCAGGAGATCAAATAGTATATAAAATGGCTATCCACGTGATATGTTTTAGGGATGATTTTGGTTTCTATTTTCATTTTTTCTGTAATCAATAAGTATTGTGTTAAAAATGGGAATATACCACAAGCTCTCCTCCTTGCATTGTTAAATATTTTTAAGTGGCATTTTAATGCATTATGTGATTCCATCTTATGTATTGTAATTGATTTAAGAAATTGCCTATTAATGGAATGTTACATTTTTTCTAATATAAACAAAGCTGCAATGAACATCCTTATACATAAAGATTTATGTACATTACTGATTCCTTAGGTCAAGTTCTTGGAATAACTAAAAAGCATCTTTCAAGACTGACTAGATACATTTACCAAATTCCCTTCTAAAATTGCTATAAATTTACATTCCTACTAGCAGTGTACAAAGGTTCTGCTTCATTTCACCTTTCTCAACATAGGAGGTTGTTGTTGTTTTCTTTTTCTTTTTTTTTTTTTTTTTGAGGCGGAGTCTCGCTCTGTCGCCCAGGCTGGAGTACAGTGGCACGATCTCGGCTCACTGCAAGCTCCACCTCCCAGGTTCACGCCATTCTCCTCCCTCAGCCTCCCGAGTAGCTGGGACTACAGGCGCCCGCCACCTCGCCCGGTTAGTTTTTTGTATTTTTTAGTAGAGACGCGGTTTCACTGTGTTAGCCAGGATGGTCTCCATCTCCTGACCTCGTGATCCGCCCGTCTCGGCCTCCCAAAGTGCTGGGATTACAGGCTTGAGCCACCGCGCCTGGCCTGTTGTTGTTTTCGTAATCATTCCTTTAACTTTTGAGGAATCCAATGGGTGAAAGTAATATCTCATAACTGTTTCCTTTGGCCCCTCTTTTGTTTTTAGTGAAATTAATTATATTATATGTTAATTATTATCGTATATTATATATTGCATATTATTTATTAATATTAATGATTGATTTATTAATATCAATTATTGATTATTATCATCTTATATGCTAATTGATTAATTAAATCAAAATACCCTTATTTTTTTTCTTTGCTTTTATTGTTGATAAGTTCTTTCCTCCCACAATAAAACCCTAAAGAACCTCTGTTCTCTTATTATTTTGTTTTTGTTTTCTACGTTTAAGTCCTTCCCTGAAGGGTTAGAATTTTGATTGGTATATTTACCTATCAAATACCCCCATCAAATGATGTATAAAAGAGGGTATCCTGCAGAAGAAAGAGCTTAAATTAAAGGCAGGCTGTGGGCTGAATTTACATAGAGGTGGCAGCTGACATTGAGGAAGGAGAGATAAACAGGAAACAAAGAAATTTACAGCCTTTTAGCACCAGGGAAGATGTTTCTAGACCTTTCCAGTGAGCTTCCCATTTACTTCCCCAACTACACATGTGTTATATCCATGTGGCTTTCCCACATCATGCTCATGCTGACTCACACTCATATTCACACTCGCACTAACACTCACACTCAGTGGGATCAAAACTGAAAGCCAGTCCTGGCTTCCCTCACACCTGCTTGGAGTGTCGTGGTGCTCTCCAACTATTGCCCAAGCCAAAGCTTTAGGGCTGCCCTTGAGTTTCCATGATTCATGATCTTATCCTGTCAGTTCTACTTCCTCAGTAGCTCCTGTAGGGTCGTCCTTGAGTCCTTTCCATGGCCCCCCCCTCCTCGGCTGGCGACCACTATCTCAATGCAGATCACTTCCTTTCTCACCTAGGGCAGGGTGACAGTTTCCTACCTGGTTTCCCTCTCTTCAGTCTTACTCTTTTCCAAATCAGTCTTCTCAGAGCAGCTGTGGAAAATTTCTGAAATGGAAATCTGGTCACTTTTAACATTCTCTAGTTGTTACCAATTTCCTGGATTAAATCTCTTAGATCTTTTCTTGTCATTCAACCTGCATTAGTCAGTTTTCACATGACTATAAAGATACTACCTGAGACTGGGTAACTTATAAACAAAAGAGGTTTAATTGACTCAGTTATGCATGGCTGGGGAGGCCTCAGGAAACTTACAATCCCGGCAGAAGGTGAAAGGGAAGCAGGCACCTTCTTCACAAGGCAGCAGGAAACAGAGAGAGTGCAGGAGAAACTGCCACTTTAAACCCATCAGATATTGTGAGAACTCCCTCACTATCATGAGAACAGCATGGGGGAAACCGTCCCCAAGATCCGAATACCTCCTATGAGGTACCTCCCTCAACACATAGGGATTACAATTCCTGATGAGATTTGGGTGGGGACACAGAGCCAAACATATCACAATCTAGGATAATACTCACCTCTTTAGTTAATTGTCTCTGTAATACTTATTCTGTTTTACGTAGCATTGCTTATTTTCTTTCTTCTTATTTTTCTTCTCCTGCTTCTTTCTTTCTTTCTTTCTTTCTTTCTTTCTTTCTTTCTTTCTTTCTTTCTTTCTTTCTTTCATTCTTTCTTTTCTTTCTTTCATTCTTTCTTTCTTTTCTTTCTTTCTTTCTTTCCTTTCTTCTCTTTCTCTCTCTCCTTCCTTCCTTCCCTCCCTCCCTCCTTTCTCTTTCTTTCTTTCTTGTTTCCTTCCTTCCTTCCTTCCCTCCTTCCTTCTTTCCTCCCTTCCTCCCTTCCTCTCTTTCTCTTTCTTTGTTTTCTTTCTTTCTTTCTTTCTTTCTTTCTTTCATTCTTTCTTTTCTTTCTTTCATTCTTTCTTTTCTTTCTTTCTTTCCTTTCTTCTCTTTCTCTCTCTCCTTCCTTCCTTCCCTCCCTCCCTCCTTTCTCTTTCTTTCTTTCTTGTTTCCTTCCTTCCTTCCTTCCCTCCTTCCTTCTTTCCTCCCTTCCTCTCTTTCTCTTTCTTTGTTTTCTTTCTTTCTTTCTTTCTTTCTTTCTTTCTTTCTTTCTTTCTTTCTTTCTTTCTCTCTCTCTCTCTCTCTCTCTTCTTTCTTTCTTTCTTTCTTTCTTTCTTTCTTTCTTTCTTTCTTTCTTTCTTTCTTTCTTTCTTTCTTTCTCTTCCTTCCTTCCTTCCTTCCTTCCTCCGTCCCTTCCTTCCTTTTTCTTTCTTCTTTTTTCTTTATTTCTTCAATTTTGTGCTCCCATTACTAAAATGTAGAGTTCATGAGGTCATGAGGCTAGGGTTAGATTTATTGTGCATAAGTAAACCCCAGCAGCTGGAAAGGTAGCTGGTGCATAGCAGATGCTCATAAATATTTGTTGAATTCTTTGAAAACTGTGGAAAGTTCCCACCAGCCTGCTACTTACAGCTGTTAGGATTTATTGGTGTTCCCACTTTCTGTAACCCCAGGATCTCAACCATTTTTTAACTTAGCTAACTAGTATTCATCCCTATTTATTTATTTATTTTTTGGCAGGGTCTTGCTTTTTCACTGAGGCTGGAGTGCAGTTGTGTGTTCATTGCTCACCACAGCCTCGACCTCCTAGGCTCAAGTGATCCTCCCACCTCAGCCTTCCCAGTAGCTAGGACGACAGACACACCAACATGCCTGGGTAATTATTATTTTTTTTGTAGAGATGGGATCTCACTATATTTCCCAGGCTGGTCTTGAACTCCTGGCCTCAAGTCGTTCTCTCACCGTGAAGTCTCAAAATGTTGGGATTACAGTCATGAGCCACTGCACCTAGCCTATTTTTTATCTTTTAGGACTCAGCTTTGAGGTTATATCACTAGGAATCCTGTCCTAAGCACCTTCTCATCAGCCAGTGTTTCTCCGTAGTGCCCAACATATACCCTTGTCATAGTACTGGCCACTTTGTGTTATTACTATCTACCTCGGGTAGATGGTAAGCTACCTGAGGACAGATTTATGTCTTGTTTATCATTGTATTTTCCAGAACTAAGCAGTGGTTTTGGCTTATCATCGATGTTCAATACATTATTTATTGAAAAGGTAAATAATAATATCTAATATTTGTGTTATTATTTATTATTTATAAATGTATCTAGAATATTTAGTGTATCACAAAAATGTCCATTAGAGCAACTGAAACAAAAATGATTAAATAGTGTAGATCTTGTTTTGTTTAAGAAAGTACACAAATGTAAAATAGTTATAAGGAATATTTCTAATGCAAAATAACAAAGACATGTAAAGGGATAGGCTTTAATTATCTGGAAAATTTCTTGACAATACTGACTAGCTAAGTTTTCATGTAATATAATTCATGTGATTCTTTTCTGATGAGGTTACATTATTATGTTACCTCATTTTTCTATTTTCCCCTAAAAAAAAGGAAAACCAAACAAGGATTTCTGTGGCAAAAATGCTGTAACCAAGAAGTGCTTGGCTATTAGAACAGTACTTTCTTACTGCTAAAATTCTGTTTAAAAAGGTTGTATGCATTTTGAGATTTAGTTATTTCTGTGATTTAGCTGCAGTCTTTTTATTTTTTCTTAGTCAGAATCTCTGTTTTGGAAACTCTTGGCCTATCTGTTGGGTGGAATTTGGTGAATTTCAGCCAATGAACCAAATCACATTTGTGTTCTTCGGCATAATTTGAATTCTGCTTTGTGTTGGCCAATCACATCTTCCTTTCTTCGGTAGGCAGGCAAGCTTGAATAGGATGTTCGCTTAACTGCTTGAGGTGATCTTCATGGTAGTGTAGAATTATAGTAGGCAGATCTACATAACAATGAAATCAGTGACAACAGAGATAAATGGTGTCTAACAACAAAGATTAACACCATCCCATAAAACTATAATCATTGACATGTTAGTTTTTTAAGATACATAAAACACTTGAAACAACCATAGAGACCGTGCCCAAATATTCTTTGCCTTCTTGGAGAAGTCTTTTCCAACTGTTGACATAGGCTAAAAGTCTCAGTTTACCTCCAGTTTTCCTGTTCAGACTAGTTAGTGTGCCTTCTATTTCAACAAAGGAGAACTCTACCTCTCAAGAGATATTTCTTGATTGACATTTTACTTATCAGGAAACCAAAATGTTACTTGTTTGTGGCTCTGCATGTGATTTAAGAAGAAATATCAGGGTGGAAGATAGATAAATAGATGGATAACATCTTTTAAAAATAATAATTGCAGTCATCAAAGTTAACATATTTTGACAGGTTGGTATATGAAAAGCCATTAAAAAAAAAAAAACAAAAAAAAAAACAGCTGTTTAACTGTAGGGAATTTCACTCTTAGGTTGAATCCAAAGAGGCATGTTGGTATTTATTCAGTAATCAATCACAGAAAGAAAAGACCTCAAATTTTAGTTGGAAGTTTTTATTTTTATCCTTTTCCTTACCCCTGGTCTTTAAACCTGCTCTGAGGAGAGCTATACATGCCAGGGTAGAGCTCATCAAAAGCTAGCAATCACAGCTAAATCAGCATGCAAAATGCCACTCAACCTTGGGCCTTTATTAAAATTTGCTGGGACTCAATTTGAGATAGCGATCATTCTTATTAAAAAGCAAAATGTAAGATAGTTTTTTTATATAAATCTCTGGATGGAATGGAATTGCTAATCAGCATAGGCTGATGTGATTTCTCTGTTGCAAATCCTGCCGAGGGCTCAGAAGTGGCACATTACCATAATTCGTAGGCTAGAGCTGGCAGCTTGAAAAAGACCTGCAAGAATCTTTAAAATGCTTAAGCAAAGCTGCAAGTCACAGCAAAACAACCCAGCGAGAGCTGCTACCCAGTGTTCCTCCTGTTATATAACAAAGTTGTGGCCTCTCCCTCATCACTTGCTTGTCTTGATGTTCCCTTGTTTATGTTGCTGGGCGTTGTTTATAAACAACCTCTCAACATTGCAATGCCACACGGTAACATCCGTCCATTTACAATGTGCTTGGTTCACGGCAGAGGTTGAATGAAAGAGCTTGCATTTTTCTTTTAGTACAGAAAGTGCAGCCAATCAATTAACCACATGCACTTAATGCATTGTTTGTCTCCCCTGCCATCTCCTCTCTCCCTGGTTGACATCGCCCTCTATAATTTTTGTTTCCAAAAGATATAGAGCAGCCTCCAAAAGATAGAGAACTCTTCTTGGATACATGATGGCCTACTTATTTAATACCTATTTTTCACCCAAAGAAAACATGGTTAGATTTGGGGGCCAACCCTTAAATTGAGTAAAGTCAGAGACTTATATCATTTTTTCCCCACAGAGGGAAGATTACATTTGCTCCTGCACAAGAAAACTCATGGCACAGCTATGAGGAGAGATGTCAGCATAAACTGAAATGAGTGTGGCTGAATTTGTGGTAGAGGGAATTACCGACAAAGGCACTCAACATTGGGTGAACTAATGGCAATCTGACCTGATGGTAAGAAGAATTTACAAGAAATGTATGCGTTCACATACACAGCGAGACAATAGAAAACAGTACACACAGCTTTCTTATGAAAAGACCAAATAGCTTGATCATTTGGAAGTCGAATTGTTATCAGATATGTCTGCTTAGGAGATTGGTTGTCTAAGGAAGAGAACCAGTCACTCGGTGTTCTGAGAAGTGGAGATGTCCAGTGGGTGAAAGGACGGCCTTTCTCTCCATCTTTTGGATTATAATTTTAATTTTTTTTTTTTCATTTTAACACTAAGTTCCAAAAAAGCACTAGGCTCAAACTTTTAACCAGGAATAGGTGATAGAGTCAAGATGACTTATCCTCAATGAGAGGCCAAAAGAAGTTCCTCCTGTATCTGGGATGGTTCCCCTCAGGGCCCTGGGTAGGCTCTGAAGTGGGAAGCTGGCCTTTTTTTAGAGCGTATGTAAGTGTAGTGAACGGACATGTGCATTTTAATGACAATTACTGTTTTCTTTCGTGATGACCGGGTTGTGTCACCTTGATTAGGGTCCATAGTGATCCTCAGAGCACCTTAGCCTAGAATGCAGAAATTGAGGTGTAAAATTCTGTTTGAAAATCTAAATTTGCTCAGGTTTGAACGAACATCAGTTTAAAGGTGTGAGAAATTTCTCAACTAGCGGTGGGGAAACGCAGTGGGCAGATTTGCACGGTGACCCATTTAAAACGGGCGCAAAACTAAATCAGGTCCAGAGAGGAGGCGTGAGCCAGATTCAGATAGCTTATGCTACCTGATGTCTGCTTTTGACAGCCCCTCTGAATCCCTCGTTAAAGCCAGAGAGCTGAAAATGATTTTCTAGTTAAAAACAGCAGTAAGATTAAACAGATTAGACAATGCACCTTTATTTATTTATTTATTTTTCTCCCAAGTCCAAAAAGCCATTACAAGGGCATTGTTTCTGAGCCTGCACACCGGGGGCTCTGGCACCCAGTGCCTGTCTCCCCAGCCTTCTCTTCCCAATTTCTTCCTCCAAAAAACGACTGCGATCGCTCAGCGTCAGCGTGCACAGCTGGACTTCACATTCCCATTTGCAGTGGATGCTTCATCTGAAATGCTGGTAGTATTTGTCAGCCCGGAAGTGTCTTGAGGCTGCTTCTGAGAGATACAAGGAGGCAACTGATAAGAAGCGCATCAGAAGGGCAGTTAATTGCCTCCAGTCTCTCGGTGCTGGGAATATTTAAAATCTATGGGATTAAAGGCAGATTAAAAACTGTGGAAGCAGGGGCCCAATAGCGCTGAAAGATCACAATCAGCAAGGGTAATGGCAGAGAAAAAATGAATGTGGCAAATAAAATGACAGATAGGAAATTCAGATCCGCTTCTAATGCTCGAAGTTCCATCTTGTAAGCACAATTCATCTACGTGTAAATCATTTTTTGGCTTCAAGCTTATCAGCCAATCGGTGAATTAAAAATGCTCTTTCCTTAGAGGATTAAAGAGGTTGATTGAAGTCAGTGTGAAAACTGGCTAATAAGTCTGGAAATGTCAGGAGGGGGCTTCAGAGGAACTCGGTGTACTTTTCTTTCTTTCTTTCTTTTTTTTATCTCCTTTCTCTCCCTCTCCCTCTCCCTCTCAGTCCTGTGAAATAGGAAGTTTGCAAAGCAGTGGAGTTCTGTTACTTTGAGAAATGCTTTTGTGTTTTCTGTAGGTGACAAAAGTATCCGGATGGAGTGTTTGGATTTGCAAGGTGCACAGGAATGTTGACCGTGAAGACACACAGTGGGGAAATGTCGATGAAAGCCATTGCTACTTGTAGAAATCAACTCTGCAAACGAAAGCCCCGCTAGAAACCTGGGGGCCTAGAAGGTTAGCCTGAGTGTCTATTTTAAGTTGTAACACTGTGACCAGCAGTATTTTAGATTTTGAGAACATCTGTTTAATTGGACAAATGATGTTCATTTGGACTCCTGGATTAAATGTATTACGCTTTAAAACAGAAGAAAAACATACTTTTAGTACCTTGTTTCTCAAAGCAATTGAAATACTAGAGATGGAGTAAGTGTTCCCTATATCAGCGAGCTTTGTTTCTAAGGCAACTGTCATTTTTAAATATGGGGTCATGTGCTATTTGACTCAAATTTTTCTAGGAGGTGATCTTGGTAAGGGGACTCCCTGCTGGTCCTGGGCTTCAGCACGATTTCAGCACAGGAGACTCTGGTGGTTAGGAAGGAGAATTGTTTAGAGGACTGGAAGGCACCCTAAATGCAGATTGTACCCTTTTAATTCCAAAGGTCCATTTGAACTAGAAAATTCCCAGGAGTAAAGTACCAAACTGAGACATGTTGTAGGACGCTGAGAAAGATGTTTTTACTTTTCTGTAGTTTGATTCCTGACTGCACCAAGGATTGGATGCTTGCTATGTGCTAACCCTTATTTCAGGTGCTTGCCGTTCCGTGTCTAGCATCAGCACTGGGCTTGATAGTCCTTGTATTACAGAGGAGGTAACTGAGAGGCACGGATGTTCAGCAACTTGCTAAAAGTGACCCAGGAAGAAAAGGAGGGGTCTAGATTCCAACTCAGGGCTGATAGGAACCTATAATCTTTCCTCTCACAAACCCACAGTCTTCCCTCCTGTTTGCATTTTGAAGAATAGGCAACACACAGGCGCACACAGGCAGACTAACATGGAGAAGTGTCTGTAAGACAGAGGTTCAATGATAATTGGGACTGAAACCTGTCGCTTGATTCAAAGAGCCCTGGGAAAGTTAATTTTGCCCTTTCCATCTTTGACTTTTAACATTTTTATTTTATTTATTTTATTTTATATTTTATTTATTTTTTGTGGCAGAGTCTCTCTCTGTCACCCAGGCTGGAGTGCAGTGACATGATCTCAGCTCACTGCAACCCCAACCTCCTGGATTTAAGCAATCCTTGTGCCTCAGCCTCCCCAGTGACTGGGACTACAGGTGCGCACCACAACTCCTGGCTAATTTGTATATTTTTAGTAGAGACAGGGTTTTGCCATTTTGGCCAGGCTGCTCTCAAACTCCTCGCCTCAAGTGATTCACCTGCCTCGGCCTCCCAAAGAGTTGGGATTACAGGTGTTAGCCACGGCTCCAGGCCAAAATTTTTATTTAATTTTTAAATGTTTGTGGGTACCTAGTAAGTGTATATATTTATGGAGTACATGAGATGTTTTGATACAGGTATGCAGTGTGTAATGATCACATCATGGACAGTGGCAAGCCCCTCTCCTCAAGCATTTATTCTTTGGGTTATAAATAATCTAATTATACTATTTTAACTATTTGAAAATGCATCATAAGGTTATTATTGACTAGAGTCATCCTGCTGTGCTATCAAATAGTAGGTTGCATTCATTGTTTCTGTTTTTCTTTGTACCCATTAACTGTCCCCACCTTCTCCCCCACCCCACTACCCTTCTCAGCTTCTGGTAGCCATCCTTCTACTCTCCATGTTCATGACTTAGATCGCTGTGATCATTTTTAACTTTTGAATGCCATCATTAGCAATTTGTTGCATGGCGTTAAAATTTCTTGTAAACTGAGCACTACTTAGAAAAATGCCACTGTCTCTTGGAAAGTCAACACATTCGATTCCTAATATTTTAACATGTCCACGTTTATTAAATGAGGGGCAGAGGATGCAAGGAGCACCAAAGGGCAGGTCTTTGGGGATGATCTTGCCCTCCTGTTCTCTGCCACTAAAGTGGCCACCAGGGACTGGCAGTTCTGGGTTTATTCATGACCCTGGAGCCACTTGCTGTCTTACTATTCAATACGGTTATTTTTTCTTTATTTTTCTCTGATTTCACTCTTTAAATTCCACAGAAATCGTGAGAATTGGCGGAAGAGTTCATTTGGTGCTTTTGATTTGGATGCATGTATTTGATTGGCCATAGGTCATAAACTGAGTAGTAGACTGTGTTGTGTTTGCTCTTCTGTGTTTGTCGTGTACGGATGTAGGAAAATTCTCCTCTGGAACTTAAGGCTCAGCTCTAGTCTCTTGACCAGCATCTCGCAGTTTCTTCCAAAAGTTTCCTTTCTTAGTTTGTATACTTCCTTCGTCCTTATATATCCAGTGTGGGAGTTGGTTGGTGCCAACTATGGGTAGAGAAACAGCATTGAGAGCAACAAGCTTTTTTTCTATTTATCAATTATTTGCCAGAATCTCAACTTCTCTACTTTAGTCTACTGACCAAAATGCTGAAGATTAATCTATTTATTTATTTATTTTTTGAGATAGAGTCTCCCTCTGCCACCCAGGCTGGAGTGCAGTGGCACAATCTCAACTCACTGCAACCTCTGCCTCCTGGGTTCAAGCAATTCTTTTGCCTCAGCCTCCCGAGTAGCTGGGACTACAGGCACATACCACCACGACTGACTAATTTTTTGTATTTTTAGTAGAGATGGGTTTTTGCCATGTTGGCCAGGCTGGTCTTGAATCCCTGGCCTCAAGTGATCCACCCGCCTCGGCCTCCCAAAATACTGGGATTACAGCCGTGAGTATTTATTTCTATAATATTTGCTCTTGTCTTCCATTTTAAAAGCTATAGACATTTTTTATTGAAGATTTGGAAAATTTATTAAAAAATATACAAAAGAAATTAAGAATACCTGCAATCCTGTGATGTCAACTTCATCGTGGTTAACAATTTTGGAATATATACATTTTAATATTTTATATAGTTTTTATGTTGTACAAAAATATATTATGGTAAACTAGACATTGCATTTTATTTAGCATTAAAAAAATTTATATACCCTATTATGAGTGTTTTCTTATGCCAATAAACACTTTTCAATGATATGTTTTAAAATTGTAGGTGCATAATTCTATTACATGAGTGAATCATACTTTATTAAACAAATCTCTATTAATAGAAACTTTTCTGTTTCCAATTTATTTTTGTCATTATAAATAAGATACAAATCATCATCCTTTTATATAAAGCCTTAATTAGCCTTTTATAAGTTGTTTTGGTCAAACTAATCTTATTCATTGTAAGAAATTTAGGAAAATGCGTAAGGAAGAAATACTTAAAAGAAGCAATCATCATTTCCACCATTAAGAGACGTTCATTAACTTTCATTGTATATTCTTTCAACCTTTGTCCATAGGGGTGTTGGTTTTAAAATTGGGAACATGTGGTTAGTTATTGCTTCTTGACGCTGACAATAGCTAACACTTAGTCTGCACATGCCACGCTCTCTTCCAAGTACTTCACATAGGTTTAATTTATTCTCTTAATAGCCCAATGAAAGAATCCTTTTATAATTCCCATTTTATAGGTGAGAATGGGAAGACACTGAAGTACAGGAAGGTTAATTTCAGAAGTGAAATTCACCTGTCCGATGTGCCTTTTCCTCAGGGCGAAACTCTGCTAATCTGAGAAGCTAATCTGAACTAATGCTCAGTAATGGGCTAAATGCAGCCCCTCTAGGGGAAAAACATATCTGCATGCTAAAAGGGGTGTTTTGGAGAGTTCTGTATTGCATACCTATTTAGAAACCTGGAGAGAGAGAGAGAGATTTGGGGCAGGGTTGTGTGTGTGTGTGTGTGTGCACGCGCGCGTGTGTGTGACCCTGAAACAGCACTATTTAACTGACAAAGGCCAGGTGCCATGGCTCACACCACTAATCCCCGTACTTTGGAAGGCCAAGATAGGAGGATCACTCGAGCCCAGGGGTTTAAGACCAGCCTGGACAACATGGCGGAATCCTATGTCTACAAGAAATACAAAAATGAGCCGGACGTGGTGGCATTTGCCTGTAGTCCTAGCTACTGGGGAGGCTGAAGTGAGAGGATCACTTGAGTCCAGGAGGTTGAAGCTTCAGTGAGCTGTGATTGTGCCACTGCACTCCAGTCTATGTGAAAGAGTGAGACTCTGTCTCAAAACCACAAAACCCAAGCAAGAAAACTGACAAATGACTCAAAAGCCTGGCCCTTGTGTACACAGATAGGAGAAATTAGAGAAATTTATTAACACCTAGCTCATCCTTTAATATACGTATTCTTTGATTGACTACCGCCCTGGTACGTTTTGTTGTTGTTAAAAGGAGTCAGGAAGTGCTGCAATGATTGGAAGTGGTATTTTAAGAGTAGCAGGGTTTGTGCTTAGGAATTTTTTTTTCTTTTCTTTTCTATTTATTTATTTCTTTATTTATTTAAGACAGAGTTTTGCTATTTTGCCCAGGCTTCTTGGCTCACTGCAACCTCTGCTTCCTGTGTTCAAGTGATTCTCCTGCCTCAGCCTCCCTAGTAGCTGGGATTATAGGTTCCCGCCACCATGCCCGGTTAAGTTTAGTATTTTTAGTAAAGACGGGGTTTCACCATGTTGGCCAGGCTGGTCTGGATCTCCTGACCTCAGGTAATCCACCTGCTTCAGCCTCCCAAAGTGCTAAGATAACACGCGTGAGCCACTGCTCCTGGCCTTATGCTTAGGAATCTTAAGAGTGAGTTCAAAGTTGAAAAAAATGAAGTGGATGATCTGAGGGGTGTACAGGGTATTTTAGAACCTAAGATAATGAAAACAAACACAATGACACGCACTAGATTTTCTTAAAGGACAGAGCCTAGGAAATCAATACTCCTAGCTCCTCTTACTCTTCAATGCCTGGGTAAATTCAGAATGGGTATTTCTGTTTGGCAATTTATAAATATGAGCTCCTCTTTGCTCAGACAAATAGGAAATATTTCTCTCCAGTGATGGATATGGCCATTTTACACCAAAGACTGGTAAGAAACAAGCACTAGGAAAAATGCAAGCAGAACTCCCATCCTCTTCACTTTCATTCAACTGGACCTTTGGGGTTGAGCTTCTGGAAAGACCCTGAACATTACATGCAGTAAACAAGATTGCAGAACGTCCTTCTAGCACATTGTTCTCCCAGCAACCAACACCTTGCTTTACATTTGCCTTTAATTATAACCTTAGGCAGAAGGGCAGGAATTGCCAGAGCCAAGAATTCTTTTTGAATTTGCATCACAAACATCTCAGTATCTTAGGAATTTTCTCTCTCTCTCTTTTTTTTTTTTTTTGCATTTTGGTAAGTCAGTTTCTATGACACTGCAATAAATAGTGGTTCTCTGAGAATGGAGACCTAGCTTCCAAAGAACAAACTTGGCTAAAACATGTTCCTTTTCTAGGTAGGCACTGTTTTGCAATTATAGGGGGACAGCCCACACATCCTAATGAATGCATATCTGCAAACCAAGAAAAAGGGTGGAACAGGACTTCCAAAGAATGCCCTGTAGTTCTGCACCCCTCTTCTAAATCTAAACTGTTGGAGGTTCTACTCAGGTTATGCAGATATACTTCCTTTATCTGCTCTGTAGGTTTAAATACGTTCTCTGTTACCCACTGTATACATTTCACATTATGATAAACTCCCAAAGAAAGAGATTGTTTTCTTTCCGCCAAATCAAGAGTGCCTGTCCCTATCCCTTCTCTCACTCACTGATCCCAAATGCAGAATTCAGGTGCTGACACATCGCCCATGCATCCCTTTGGTTCTTTGCAAGTTGCCTGATCAATAAGATGCCCCGTGATCCCCGGACAGGCTCTGATGCTGGGATTTCGGCAGCTAGCTGCACCCTCTGAGCACACTGCAGGCTGTTGCACCACCTGTCTGCCCTTTTTTACTTGCAAAATGGAAATCTCTCTAAGCTCTATCGTCTTTGACATTGCTGTAAAAAACCAGTTTTAGCGATAAGATGAACCAAGCAGAATAGCAGGATGGGATATGTGGCAGGGATATATTTTTGACCCCATATTTTAAAACTTTAGATGCAGCAGACATATCTAAGTAAAGTTGTGCCTTGCCTGCTAAGACGGAAGATTAATATCCAATAAATTACTCCCCCAAGTCCTGAGTCCTGAAATTCTTAAAGCACAATACTATACTCCATCATAGTACATCAATTCATCTTCTTATTGTGTTTTTTTCTCATTTTATTTTTTTGATTAATGTGTTTTTATTTTCACAAATGTCTCAAAGGTCCTTGCCTACTATGACATTTTAAATATATCGTTAATATTTGAATTTTTAAAAACCAAAGTCACAGAATTTTTCTCTCTGAATATTTAAAAGTAGAATAGGGTAAGGGATTATCATTTGAGAATTATTTTGATCCTATTCTTTCTGGAGGCAGTAGAATTAATTTGACCTTTAAATGTCTACCTCAGACCTATGCTTCTCTAAAAACATAATCTGAGTCAGGTAGGGAAGACCGAAATTTCTGCAAAATGTGACATAATACATGCAGGAGATGCTTAATTAAAAGACAAAATAATCTAAATTTTAAAAGCTGTAGCCTGATCAAAATTAAGAGATATGTTCTTTTTCCCTTTTCATATGTCCTTTCGCTTTTAGGGTGCAGTAATAAATACATTATAGAGGTGAATGACATGATGTAGATTATTTTCTAACTCAAATCTTACTGTGTGATCCTGAGAAATATTTTAGTTTATATGCCTCGTTCTTCATCTATAAAATGGTATAAAGTTTATTACTTTTCACTCTTGAAGGCAGTGTGATATGTTAGAACGAACTTAAGTTTTGAAGTCAGGGATGCCTGAATCTGAGACTCATTTTTTTGTCTTAATATTTTTTCATGTGATATCAGGCAGATTCTTGAACACTTCAGAGCTTTATTTTATTCACCTGTAAAATGAAAAACTATATTTTGATCTTAGTTTTACGGTGGAGATTTAATGAGATTACATATGTAAAGCATCTGGCATGAAAACTAGTAGTAGGTCCCCAGCAAATGCCAGTTTTTTTCATTCACTCTTTCTTCTCTTAGGCTGTTGCACCAGATAAGTGTTTTGGATATTGCAAATGTTAACACGCACGGCACTTACAAGCTGCTACGTAATCTGCTAAGCATTTTATATGTTGCATTAACACATTCAATTCTTACAATGACTCTATGAAACAGATGATATTATTGTCTCCATTTCATAGATGAAGGAACTAAAGTACAGATAAATTAAATTTACATGATTAAGGTTGCAAAGCTACATAGTAGAAAACTATGGATATGAACCCAGGCTGTCTGGTTTCTGAGTTCCCCTTTGCTTTTTTTTTTGGAGACAGTCTTGCTTTATTGCACCAGCTGGAGTACATTGGTGGGACCCCAGCTACTGTAGCCTAGAACTCCTGGGCTTCAATGATCCTCTTGCCTCAGCCTCCTAAGTAGCTGGGACTACAAGGGCGCACCACCATGCTTAGTTAATTTTTTAAGTTCTTTGTACAGATGGGGTCTTGCTCTGTTGCCCAGGTTGGTCTTCTAGGACCCTGATAAACAAACCTGACAAACTCGACCAGGACCAATTAGAGCTGGAAGGCCCTTAGGAAATCTTGTCCAGTGCTGCCCAAGCTGTTTAGAACACACACAGGATTCTTGGTAAAATATATTTGGGAAACACAAAACAGTTAAATTGGTGTTCCTTGTAAAGCTTTATTAGAATGTCTCATGGAGGCATTTGGTATGCTAAAGTTTATTGTGAATCTCTGAGCAAGCGTACATATGAGTGCAACACTGTAATTCTCAAAATCTCTGGCCACATAATTTTTTTTCTTTCCCCCCTCCCCCAGAGCTAGCTGAGGTTTTATTTTGGGGCTGGGTGGGGAGCGGTGGGGAAGCAATTGAATTGTTTTGTAGCTTGAGGCATGGGCAAGGGGGACCAGGCAGTAAACTCCCCGGCGGGTGGGCTGAGCCTCGGGTGGGTCTCCCAGCGGCCTCCCTCCCTGGCTCTGGGGCAGCCGCAGGAGGGGCAGGCTGGGAGCGGCTGCCGCAGCCCTTCACATGGGCAGGACGTCAGAGGACTCGGACACCAGCTTCCCATCGCGGGTCTCGATCTTCTTCATAACCACGTCCCTCGCCGAGCTGGTGCGGCTGAAGGAGCTGGAGCCCGCACCAGAGCCAAAGCTGGAGCCCAGGCCGTGGCTGAGGCCCGGGCTTGTGAGGCCCCCATAGGCTGAGCTCAGACCACCTGCATAGTCGCTGGTGGTCTTTCTATGGATACTCATGTTCTGCATCCCAGACTCCAGCCGGCTCTCCTGGCCTCCAGCAGCTTCCTATAGGTGACGATCTCCATGTCCAGGGCCAGCGTGACGTTCGTTCATCAGCTCCTGTCGCTCACGCAGCTGCCGCGCCACGTCCTCCCGGACCCGCTGCAGGGCGGCCTCCAGCTGGGACACCTTGGTGTTGGCCTCCTTAACAGCCAGCTCCCCACGTTGCTCTGCATTTGCGATGGTGGCCTCCAGGGAAGCCTTCTGGCCTTTGAGGCCTTCAGTGTCAGCCTGGGGCCAGCTGATGTTCCGGTTCATTTCGGAGAGCTCAGTCTTTGTACTCCGCAGGTGACCCCCGTGCTTCCCAGCCAGGGTCTGCAGCTCCTCATGCTTGATCAGGTCCATGCTCTCAGCCTCAGCCCGGCTGCGGCTGGCGATCTCCTCGTACTGCGTCTTGACCTCAGCGGTGATGCTTTCCATGTCCAGGGAGGGGCTGTTGTCCATGGACAGCACTACAGACGTGTCCGAAATCTGGGACTGCAGCTCCCGGATCTCCTCTTCATACAGTAGCCTGAGGAAGTTGATCTCGTCAGTCAGCCCTTCCAGGCGAGACTCCAGCTCTACCTTGCTCACATAAGCTTCATCCACATTCTTCTTGATGAGGACAAATTCATTCTCCATCTCTGTATGCTTATTGATCTCATCCTCATACTTGTTCTTGAAGTCCTCCACCAGCCCCTGCATGTTGCCAAGCTCCGCCTCCAGCTTCAGCTTCTCCTGGCCCAGAGTCTCCAGCTGCCGCCTAAGGTTGTTGATGGAGCTCTCAAACATGTTGTGCTTGTTGCTCTGAGCTGTCTTCTGCTACTGCAGGAGGTTCCACTTGGTCGCCGGCATCTTGTTTTGCTGCTCCAGGAACCGTACCTTGTCGATGATGGAGGCAAACTTGTTGAGGGTCATGATCTGTTCCTTCTCCAGGGTGTGCACGGCCTGGATATTGGGGACCACCTCCAGATTAAGGGGGCTCAGCTGGCTCTGGTTGACTGTGACGGCAGGGATGCCTCCCATGCCACTGGCCCTGCCATAGACTCCCCCCAGCCCTCCCTGGAAGCTGCTGATACCCACTGGGGAGAAGCTCGAGGAGCTGATGCGGGCACTGGGCCCACTTGTGTAGGAGTGGCTGCTGAAGGTCTGGGGGCCAGAGGTGGACACTTTGTAGGACTTCTGGGTCACCCTGATGGATATGGTGGAGACAGGAGTGGAGGCAGGTAGGCTGAACCAGGCGGAGATTCCAGAAGGAGCGGAGAAGCTCCTTTTTTTTGGTCCCTAAATCTTTTTTAAGGAGCACTTGGTAACAAGTCTGAGGTTCACAGCTGAATGCATGTCCATATAATCTGTGTGTCTCATATTGCAGTGGAGAAACGGATGTCCACACGTGGAATGGAACTTGCTCAAATGGCAGATGTTTAATTGGTGGCAAAATTGAAATAAAGCTCAGATCTTCAGCCTCCAAATGGAGTGCTCTTGCTACTACACCAAATTATAGTGCAGTAGATAATAGTGCCTGAGATAAAGAAGCACAGTATTTTTTTTTCAATACTGCCTAATTTATTCAGTACAGTGAATAGAACCAACGTGTATCTTTCCACTCTAATATTGCCACTTCTAAGCAAATAATTAATATAGTCCATGGCATTATTTTCTCCTGCTTCTCGGGCTGTGCATGGACCTCTTAAAAACTAGACATCAGGACGGGCGCGGTGGCTTATGCCTGTAATCCCAGCACTTTGGGAAGCTAAGGTGGGTGGATCACAAGGTCAGGAGTTTGAGACCAATCTGAACGATATGGAGAATCCCTGTCTCTACTACAAATACAAAAAGTAGCCAGGCGTGGTGGCGGGCACCTGTAGTCCCAGCTACTTGGGGGACTGAGGCTGGAGAATTGCTTGAACCCAGGAGGCGGAGGTTGCAGTGATCCGAGATTGCACCACTGTACTCCAGCCTGGGCGACAGAGTGACACTCCGTCTCAAAAAAAAAAAAAAAAAAACAAAACAAAAAAAAAAAAAAACAAACAAACAAAAAAAGAAAAAGAAAAAGGCTAGACATTAGCCTTAGGGCTGGTTCTGGGGTGGTTATTGTGTTTTCAAGTGCCTGAGATCACATCTCTAAAGCGCTCTTCAGATATGTGGGCCATATGAATGAAACAACTTAGGAACACAGTTCTAAAATCTTTGAAACATCTTTCACCCTGCCGGAGGTTTGCATATTACATCTGAGGAATCTTACAAACACCTGGTGTCAGGTAAACAATAACAGGTGAATTCTAGGAAGGGGGTGGATTGAAAAATGTGGGCAGGTCAAACATGAAGGATGGGAATAGAATTACGGTGCTGCTAGTAATTTTGTAAACCAACTTCCTAAGTTCTAAAAAAAGGTGGGGGGAGGGGGGACTTAATTTGAGTCAGTAGCCACCGTCAGCCCATCCTTAACTGAGAGAAAACAAAATAGTTTCAAGGGAAGCTATATTGAAGTCAGCTAGTATAGTGAAGTCAGATCATTCTGATGTATCCTAATTCTCTGTAATGATAATGCTTTTGCGTTATGTCCCTATCAGGATCCGCTAAAGCATCCTTCGTGGCTAGGTGAGGTTTTGAAGACGAGAAAGTCAAATGGAAGGTTTAGAGCATCTTGTGTTACCATTCTAATTTCAGAAGAGTAAATACTCAGAGTAAAAATTCCATAAGTAAATAAATACATACACCAAGTGTATGACAACAGGGCACCAGAAGACCTGGATTTCTGGAGGAGAGACTCTGAAGAGGAGAGTAGGGCAATCCTCTGTTCTCATTCTTCTCCTGTAATCACAGTGGGTTTACAGATGTTTCCCTGCCCCTCCAGTGGGCAGCTGGTTCTGTAACTGTCTGCAGGCCAGGGCTGCGAGCAGCCTGCTTACAAAGATATATTTGATATGCAAATGACAAGGCCTAAAACGGAGCGGCTGATAAGACGCAAGACCAATTTCAAGTGAGGGTCACAGTGGGGGGAAACACAATGATGAAATTCATGAATTAGACTTCTGTTTCCCCTTCCTTTGTCAACAGGAAATATTTATTAATTAAACCAAGGAAGGCTAGTGGGTACTGATGAGCAAATTAGCACATCAAAACCTTGGATGAAAGTTCCCGAGAATAGCAGGCCAGGGGAGAGATCTGGGAAAAGAAAAAGAAACTGGAATTTACAGCCTATTTTGATATGAATCAAGTAATAATCAAGCGATTTGTTACATCCAAGGGAAAAAGTTCATGTTACAAAATTGCCGTTAATCAATTTAAAATAGTTTTTAGCTTTTTTTTCTTTTGTTTGCGGGAATGGTGACAATCAGACTATGGAAAATGGTGACAGGAAATTTGTCATAATTCTCATCAGATGGTAAATATTCCAACTCTCATAAGAATATATACAAATTACAGTAGAACTTAAAAACAACACAAACAGGCACAAAGATAGTTAACACGGTGAAATTACTTTCTATTGAGATTCCCCAGCTTTTATTTCCTTAACTAGCCAGTTCTGGAATTTCAGAGTTTGTTCTCTTGCCCTGCTTCCTGCAAACCTCAAACTTTTAGGAAGCAGTTTCATAGATATATTTTTCTAAAGCCGGCTTGCTAGTATGCACACAGTCGGGCGATAAAGGATTTAAGCAGGATTTACATTTTCACAATCCTCACCCTTGGCAGCCAGAGAGCCATTTCTGCTGCTGCTGGCAGTCTCCCTTGCTTCTCTCTACAATAATTTTATCTTAAATTATTTACTATTTCTTGCTGCTTATTTGCAGCCTTTTCTTTTGGTATTCTTGGTCACATCCATAGGCAGAAAGTAGGCAGATCACCTCATTCCGTAGGTCTTGATTTCCTCATCGGTAGAAGGAATACTGAATCTGTATTCTCAACATGTGCTCCACGATTAGAATCATCTGTGGGATTTGCAAATACAACAGCAACAACAATACCCCTACTCTCAGAAATTCTGATTTGATTGTTTTGGGGTGGAGTCCAGGCACTGGTATTATTTTAAAAAGCTCTGAGAAGATTTTAATATACAGCGAGGGTTGAGTATCACCAACTTTCTAAAGCCTTGCCACTCCAAGTGTAGCAAATGATTCTTGGTCCTGAACGACACTTCTAAATACATTTACATATCTGTATCATATTTAAAACATTCTCTGAATTACCAGAAAAAAATATACATATGTATTCATTCCTTGGTAACAAATCTGAAATTATGCTCAATGCCAGATAGTATTTATTCAAATATTAGATCAAGTAACTATCATTCTCCCAAATATCACCTTTTGCAAAACTGTAAGATCAATTTTAGAGTCATTTTTTGTTTCCGGAATACTTTTAGAAGTTCTTATTTCCCTTCGGTTTGTTCTCTGGTGCTTTGTGGTTTTAGAGAGAAAAGGATTGGGGTGACTGAGGACAACAAAAAAATAGCAAAAGAGAGAAAAATGTGTACAATAATAGGTTTACAGAGAAAAATAATATATGAACATTAAAGTCTCTCAGCATGTGAAAACTGTACACTTATAAGTAGAGCTCAGTTATAGCCCTGGCAACTGAGGAGAAAAATACACAGCTTTGTACAAATTTTCTAAGGCTAAGGCATCTTATAAATGTGCTTTTATATCCTTGACCAGAATGCTGGTGAATCTAAAAGAAAGAGTACAAATGAGGATTGAAGACTTGCTTTCTCTTATTACCCTTATCAGATCTCAAGATGATTGAGAACCAATATTTTTACCTTTTGAAAAAAGAAAAAAAAAAACCTAGCTAAGTGTTATAAACAAAGAGGATAAAAAGAGGGCTATGACTCAAGTTAACAGTTAAGTCTCAGTCTTTCAAGTCTTACATGCAGTTTTGCATAAGGTCTGGGACTAGCATTGAAATAAACATTACGTTGATGACCTTTAAAAGATAAGCTTCCAAAAGTTAACCTAAGAGGCTGGTGGTTTGGACCTGTAATAGGCAGAACAAAGAAAAGGTCTCCCAAAGTTATATTCAATTCCTAACTCTCAGGACCTGTGAATATGGCAAAAGAGTGAATATCACCTTATGTAGCAGAAGATGTGGGTCTTGAGATAGAAGATAAGGGTCTTGAGAAGATGTGGATCTTGAGCAGAAGATAAGGGTCTTTAGAAGAGCTTGCATTAGATTATCCAGGGGGGCTCTAAATGCAGTTGTGTGTTTCCTTATGAGACAAGTGGAGGGAGATTAGATAGAGACGCACACAGAGAAGAAGGCAAGGTGCATATGGAGGCAGGGATTGGAGTGATGTGGCCATGAGCCAAGGACACCCGCAGCCACCCAAAGTTGGAAAAGACAAGGAATTGATTCTCCACCAGAGCCCCTGGAGGGAGTGGGGTTCTGCCAGCAGCTTGATGTGGTACTTCTGTTTTCCAGAGTCATGAGATAATACATTTCTGTTACTTTAAGCCACCAAGTGTGTGGTAATTCGTTATAGCAGCCCCAGGAAACAAATACAGGGCCCAATAGGGAAGAACAGAGAGAGGGGTAAGTATTACATTGTGTAAAGTGAATACTTCTATGTAAAAGGAATAACTGGAAGAATTCATCAGAATTCCTTTGTTTGCTATTTGCTTAGCAATTACTTTGTTTTTCATTTTTTGTTTTTTGTTTACTTTTGTTTTTTGTTTTTATTTTATTATTATTATTTTTTGAGACAGGGTCTCACTCTGCAGCCCAGGCTAGAGTGCAGTGGCATGATCATGGCTCACTGCAGCCTCAACCTCCTGGACTCAGTAGATCCTCCCATTTCAGCCATTAGCTGGGACTGCAGGTGTGCGCCACCACTCCAGGCTAATTTTTTGATTTTTTGTAGAGAAGGGGTCTTACTTTGTTGCCCATGCTGGTCTTGAACTCCTGGCCTCAAGTGAACCTCCCACCTTGGCCTCCCAAAGTGCTGGGATTACAGATATGAGCCACTGTGTCTGGCCAGCAATTACTTTCCATACAACATACTTTGTAGCCAATGATCTTAAGACACAACTCAATAATATCATCCCTGTTAGATTAAGCAACTTCCAGACTAGGTTCTGAAACTAATGAAGGTCACTGTCCAACAAATACACTGGGGATTGTGACTCTCAGTCCACATTGTAATCCCAAAGCTCACATCTAACTTGTAATCTTGGGATGATTTACACTCTTTACCCCATTCTCCTAGGATAGGAACACTACTTAATGGGCTGGAGGATTTACCCTCCATTATTCTTTTTGCACTGAGAAGATAATATATTTCCAGGGTTTGAGAGCACTCACCAACTGTCCAGTTATGTTAACTTAGTGTCTTGGTACATTAGTTTGCTGGAGCTGCTGTAACAATGTACCACGGACTTGGGGTGCTTAGGCAACAGAAAGTTATTGTCTCTTGGTTCTGGAGGCTGAAGTCTAAGGTCAAGGTGTTGGCAGAGTTGGTTCCTTCTGAGGGCTGTGAGGGATGGGTCTGTTCCAGGCATCTCTCCTTGGGTTGTAAAGGGCTATCTTCTTTCTCCCTGTGACTCTTCACATCATCTTCTCTCTACACATGTCTGTCTCTGTATACAAATTTTCCCTTTCTATAAGGACACACATCATAGGGAAGGTCATATTATCCATATTGTGGGACACCTTAATGACCACGTTTTCACTTGATTACTTCTGTAGAGACATCCTATCTCCAGATAAGGTCACATATGAAGGTGCTGGGGATTAGGACTCTAGTGTACCCATATTTTTGGGGTGGGGAGGGAAATACAATTGAACCATAATGCCTGGTTACCAAAGACACGTTGGAACAGTCTCTACTGTTCACTCCACTTATCTTCATGCTTATGTCTCTAGGCACTGTGGTCCATGTTAGGTTTAATGTTCCTTCTTGCTTTGCCTCTGATCAGGCTAGAGACAGTCAACAAGGCAACTCAGTCAGTCAGGTGGGTGGCATCAGACAGCTTGCTCTAACGAGACACATTAATTGCCTCCTGGAGGACTCACGGTTGTTTCCTTGATGTTTTAAATTAATTTGGAGAAGCAGTGAAGACTTATGGTTTGGGACAGGGGAATGTCCTCTAAATGCTGGTAAAGCAATAGATCCACATCCACATTTTACTTGGTTGGCAGGGGGGAAAACAAGTAAGAAAATCTGTCCAGTGGAGGCTTCATATTCAGTAGGAGTGAGAGGGAGACTGGTGGGAGCTATGGGAAAAGAGCCCGGTTCAGCTTCATAAAACTTCCCTTCTTCCCCTAGGACTAGAAGAAAGAAAGAATGCAGCCTTCTTACGTGTGCCCTCCTGGTAATCCAAATGTTTATTGTTCATTATGCAATATTTTTCTATACGGTGCCTTGAGGTCTTGAGAGGATTTCCCCTCTAAAGAATGAGTGAATAATGATGGATTTAAAAAACACAGGTCTAGGCTGGAATGGGAAAAGCGTTGAAGCTCGAAAGTGGCAAAGAAAACACACAAGCAGGGAAAGATAGCCTCAAGCAGAGATGCAGGGGTGGTGACTTACTGCCACTCAGGGAACTTAATCGATCAACAATATCACTCACGTTTGTGGACATTCTCCCATTAGATTAGTAACATTCTCCCATTAGAGATTCATTTGAGTTAAGCGTGGCATAGCAAAAAGTCTATAAGCGGTAGAGTGAGAGTCAGGTAGACTCAGGTTGGAGTCCTGAAACTGGTGTTTATTGGATATGTGGTTTTAGCAAATTTATTTAACCTCCGGAAAGAGAGATGTTCAGGGTGACTGAAAAGAGTCACTTTGAGTATTAGATGAAGTGATCTCTGTGAAAACCCCTTGTATTAGTCTGTTCTCACATTGCTAATAAAGACATACCTGAGATTGGGTAATTTATAAAGGAAAGAGGTTTAATTGACTCACAGTTCAGCATGGCTGGGAAGGCCTCAGGAAACTTACAATCATGGCAGAAAGGGAAGCAAACATGTACTTCTTCACGTGGTGGTAGGAAGGAGAAGAACGAGAGCTCAGTGAAGAGGGAAGCCCCTTATAAAACCATCAGATCTCAGGATAACTTACTCTCTATCATGAGAACAGGATGGGGGAAACTGCCCCCATGATTCAATTATCTCTACCTGGTCCCTCTCAAGACATGTGGGGATTATGGGGACTACAATTCAAGATGAGATTTGGGTGGGGACACAGCCAAACCATATCACTCCTCTAGCAATTCCTGCCATGTGATGGGATTCCTGTGTATCCATCAATCCCCCCAGTTTCCACCAGGAGATGGCCAGTGGGGTCCAGAGTGTTTTCAACTACAAACATTCTAGAGGGAGTGGCATATTAAGGCACACATACCTTAGTCTTGGTCTAAAATAGTCCTGGGTTATTAAAGTTTCTCCTTTTGATTGGAGAGGGCAGGGGTAATATGAAAATATCAGTGGGGAGGTGAGGCCATGGGAGGAAGGTGAGAAGGGGGTGCCTTGGGCATTAGAAAGTAGAACTACTCCGGATTAGAAGGCAGAAGGAAAGGCCACTGGGACCTGGAGGAGGGCTACTGTTTTATTTTTCTTTTGGAACAGAGTGATCTTACCACCTAAAAATGCTACGATGTCATTTATAAGTGGCTGTTGCCTGAATTTACTAACAAAGGGTAAAAAAGTCAATTTATGAATGTTATTAGACCTGATGGTTTTGGTAAGTAAGAAATTAAGATCATTCCCATTCATCTGTAGTTAAATCAAACTTGACTGAGAAATTAAGTGGTCTAATTTGTGACTGGCTTAAATAAGTGTTCAAAATACCTAGTGGGCACCTAGAAGCATGAGACCTGCTATCCTCTTGTCTTTATGATAGCAAACTGGCAAATTGGATCACTTTGACCTGACGTAATTCATTCGCTGCTATGAAGGCTTAGTCTCAGGTTGCTGTGTATTAATAACACTAATGTGTATATTAACTTTTCTATTCTCTAAGCTATTTGTGTAAGTAATAGCTTTGTCTTAATCAAGGTTTTTATGATACAGAAATATAGTTTCTCAGGCTTGTTCCTTAAATAATAGATTTTCACAAATATGGCCTCCTCAAAGTCTGGAGCTTTTACACTAACAATCAATTTGTCTTGAGAGCAGAAAATTTAAAACTATATTACCTTACTGTGAGGCATCGCCACAGTAAGCATTTCTTGTTCAAGAGAGACTGAGGGTGCAGAGTGGCTATCTAGTGCTCGTGTTCCGTGCTGCTGATACCTTGTGTGGCCTATACTCCGTTTAACCATCACCTTGTGGCACAGACATATGGTCGTGCCCTGGGAAGCCTTAGTCTGGAGACTTGGCCTCAGTTGGAGAAGACTGGGTGCTGAGCAGGTTCAGCAGAGTGCCCAGCGTTCATGGTGGCCATCTCTCTCTGCAAGGGAAGGAAAAGACGCACGCATAGGAAGAGTAGGAATATGACATTGTCCTTTTGTAGCCAGGGCAGGAAATGGAATTGAGGGAAAGTCCTCTAATGAGGTTACAGGTAACTTGCTTTCTAATCACCTTAGTGGCTTTATTAATTTTTTTTTAATAAACAGAAATGGGGTCTCACTCTGTTGCCAAGGCTTGTCTTTCACTCCTAGGCTCATGCAATCCTCTTGCATTGACTTCCCGAGTAGCTGGGATTACAGAGGCATGTCACCATGCCAGGCTATTTTTTTGATTTTTTCATGTTTTGGAGATGATATCTCACTGTTTTGCCCAAGCTTGACTCTAATTTTCTAAGCTCAAGTGATTCTCCCACCTTGGCCTCCCAAAGTTCTAGGATTACAAGCATGAGTCATTGCGCCCAGCCCTTCGTGACTTTATACTCAACTTTCTTCTTCAAGCCTCAAGATGCAATTTGAATAGGATATTCGGTACCTTGATTTTGTGAGGCAATCACGGGTGATTCTCTTTTGGTCATACGCGGTTGGTTGGCTCCTAGGTTTTATATCCCATCATCAAGTATTTAATTCAGCACTGACTCATCTAAATGTATCAATTACCTAGGAGAATTTCCTATAGCCCTTTTGGGTTCTGTAATTTCAGTGTTGGCCAGGAACAAATTGATTTATCTAGTAATGCTAAATACAGCAGCTTAATATTAAACAACAGACATCAAAGCAGTTTACTTTGAGATTATCAGCTGTTTATTATGATTGGGTCAGTAATGAGAGAAACATCAAGAAGTGTTTCAAGAAAGATTTTCTTTTTTTCTTTTTTTTTCCTATACTCTACATGTAGGCCAGTAAGATTGCATTGCCCAGCTCAATCACATGTTCCAAATCTCCTTCAGGGCAAAGTTTAGGAAAAGGTGTCCTGTCGATTTAGCACATCTAGATTTTTTATTTTTTTATTATTTATTTATTTATTTTTACTAGAGCCTTTTCTTTCATGTAGTTTAAGTATCACATCTTTTCCTTTCTCTATTTAAACATTGAGACAAGGGTTAGGGATAAATGACCATCACTATTTTAAGTATTGTCTTTCCCAGGGACATTTGCATTTTAGCAGGGAACTGAGCCTTAGGCCAAAGGGATAACTTTTTAATAGTATAATTTCAGGCATTAACAAATGATCTGGGTGGTAAGTTTTGGCAGTTGGGCAAACTGCCTATCCCTAAAACCACTCCAGATCTATTTGCTAAGCCATCCTGAAATTAAAATAAAAGTATTTGCAAAATTTATGATGGTACAAAAAATTATAGTGAGGGATTCACTTAGTGGTTTAAAGTCATAGTGACTACTTAAGCCATTATTTTCCAAGTCAGAATTTACTTAAATGTTCAATCTAATTTCTTTCTTAAAGAGTCTCAGTGTCTAGGAATTTCTCATTTTAAAAAACTGCAATCAAATTAATTAAAGTGCAAAGCCTTATAATAAAGCTATATCAAAGAGACAAAAGTCCACTCTTAGATTATGTTTTCCAGCTAGAGATTCAAAAAATATGAGTGCCTGTCATTCCACTTACTTAGGAGGCTGAGGCAAGAGGATCACTTAAGCCCAGGAGTTGAAGGCTGTAATGCACTGTTATTGTGCCTGTGAATAGCCACTGTGCAACATAGTGAGGCCCCGTCTTTGAAAGATAGAAGGAAGGAAGGAAGGAAGGAAGGAAGGAAGGAAGGAAGGAAGGAAGGAAGGAAGGAAGGAAGGAAAGAAAGAAAGAAAGAGACGGAGAGAAGGAAGGAAGGAAGGAAAGAAAGAAAGAAAGAAAAAGAAAGAAAGAGAAAGAAAGAGATGGAGAGAAGGAAGGAAGGAAGGAAAGAAAGAAAGAAAAAGAAAGAGAAAGAAAGGGAGAGAAGGAAGGAAGGAAGGAAAGAGGGAGGGAAGGAAGGAAGGAAAGAAGGAAGGAAGGAAGGAAGGAAAGAAGGAAGGAAGGAAGGAAGGAAGGAAGGAAGGAAATATGAATATCTCTGTAAGTGCATAAATGTTTCCCTAATAATTTAAAAATATGGCTTCACGTCTGTATGGTGGATTGAAGCTGTGAACAGGTTGCGTCTCCGAGGCCTGGTGCCAGTTTTTCCAGAAAGTCCACAAACGTTAGTTGAAATCCATGTATTAGTTAAGAGGAGACATTCTTTCCAGTTGAAGTTAGGTACGTCCCAGTCCAAATTTTTCATTCAGAGTCTGTCAGGACGCATTTGCCAATGGAAACAGATACTTTTGGAAGCCTTTTGCAAATGTTAGTGTCTTGGTTCACTTAAATTAATTTATTCCTTATGTCTGCATTGGTGAATGGACACTGCCAGTGGAAATGTAAAAAAAAAAAAAAAAAAGGTCAATAAAAAGAAAAAAAAAGATGGTGAGACATATCATTCCTAAATTCAGTGCTTTTATTTATTTATTTATTTGAGATTCACTCTGTCACCAAGGCTGGAGTGCAGTGTCATGATCTCGGCTCACTGCAACCTCTGCCTCCTTGGTTCCAGTGAATCTCCTGCCTCAGCCTCCTGAGTAGCTGGGATTACAGGTGCCCGCCACCATGCCTGGCTAATTGTTGTATTTTTTTGTAGAGACAGGGTTTCACCATGTTGGCCAGGCTGGTCTTGAAATCCTGACCTCAAGTGATCCAAAGTGCTGGGATTATAGGCATGAGCCACTGTACCCACCAATTCAGTGTTTTCTTGATAGATTTATCGCAGTGACCAGATATCCCAGCACTGTGATATGTGACTTTGGACTTTATCTAACAAACACCTACTGAGTACCTACCATGTGTCTAACATTCAAGCCAAATAGTGGGGACAAAGAAGCAAACCCCAAAATGTCTCCCCTTTCAAACTTATTGTCCAGTGGAGGAGAGAGGCAAGTAAATAAACACCAGACAGTGTGATCGATATGATTTAAATAAGAGGGTCAGGGGACTCACCACCCCATGGGCTGAGGTCAGAGGCAGTCTTCATACATGTCTACATGTCCTCTTCTCTAGCAGACAGTAAGTTCCATGAAGACAGAGACATGTCTTTTCACTTTTGGCACATAGTAGGTGCTCAAGTAACATCTATTGATTTAGTGGACGACTAAGGGAATTAATCAATGTCAGGCCCTGGGATTACAATGGTGAGAAAAACTGACATAGCTTCTGCTCTCATGAACCCTCATGGTTGACTGACATTTAACAAACAAATAACTGATGGAAGTTGTCTTATGCATGCTGAGAAAAAGTGCAGGGTACCATGAATGAGGACAATAGGCAAATTGATTTAGCCGCGGACTCAGGAATGGAATCTCTGACTCAGAGATATTTTAGCTGGGATTGGGAAGGTGTGTAGGAGTGAGTAGGTACCAGCGGAAAGCTGAGTCTGCCAGGTTCAGGGACAGCATGGTCAAAAATGACAAGATATGCAGCAGGTTGGTAGAATTTAGGATGGAAAAAATGCCTGAAGAGTGGTGTTCTGTGATGCACCTATGCATGGATGTGCCTACTTGGTCTTATGAACGCACTGGTTCATTTAAACTTCAACTCTGGCAGCTGTTGGTCACTGAAATTAAACATTCACACTTTGGGGCTGGTTATCTAGAATTGGTTATAGAATCAGAAATCTGGTTATAGAATCAGAAAAGCTACACTCTACGGGAAGCCAGTGTGATGTACTTCAGCCATCAATATCTTAGTCAGCCTGGGCAACAGAGTGAGTCCTTGTCTCTACAAAAAATAAAAATAAAAAAAATTAGCTGGGCATGGTGGCCCATGCCTAGAGTCCCAGCTACTTGGGAGACTGTGGCAGGAGGATTGCTTGAACCCAGGGGTTTAAGGCTGCAGTGAGCTATGGTAGAACTACTGCACTCCTGCCTGGGCAACAGAGTAAGACCCTGTCTTCAAAAAAAAAATCTTAGGACCTGAGCTCTGCTATTGAGCCAAATAAACAGCAGGGATGGGTTTTATTGGGAAATGAGTAGCTTTGTAATTAGCATGATAGATGTTAGAGACAGGCTCATTGGTGAAACTAAAGTTATGTGGATTGGCCAAAATACTTTAGATACCCTTCACGCTTATGAGAATAGGTTATAGAATCCAATGAAGCCTAGACTTTATCATTAGGAATATTCTCCTCAAGTTTCTAAATCATTCTCTAAGGCTCCACTCCTTAAAAGGATTTCTGGTGGTCTGATGCCAACAAGAGTGACAGCAGGCTGCCTTTGAAATGTTCCTGTGTCAGCCCTGAACGGATCTTTCAAGCAGTGATGTCAGAGTATCTAGAAGGATGGAGAGCTAGGTCCTCAGCAAGCTTACACAATAGAGTGTCCACACTGGTCTACTTGCTGTGTTGGGCTAAATTGTGTCCCTCCCCCAAAATTATATATTGAAGTCCTAACCTCCAGGAATTCAGAATGTGCCTGTATTTAGAGATTAGGCTTGTAAAAAGTAATTAAGGCAAAGTGAGGTCATATCCAAATAAAAAATAGGACTGATGCCCTTGTAAGAAGAGATTAGGACACAGAGGCAACCCTCTGAGGACACAGAGAAAAGGTGGCCATCCCCAAGCCAGAGAGAACTCAGAGTGAATTCAAGCCTGAAGACACCTTAAAATCAAACTTCCATCCTCCAGAACAGTGAGAAAATAAATGTCTGTTGTTTAAGCCATCCAGTCTGTGTTACTTTGTGATGGTAGCCCCTGTAAACCAATATACTTGCTAATAAAAATTATGTAATAAGTAACCATATATATGGAAGATTGTGGCCTCAGACATACTTTAATTTTAGCCTAGGAGTGAGGCTGTAGGTAATAGCTAAAATTACTCACCTTAAAAATTTTGGGGCCGCGCGGTGGCTCAAGCCTGTAATCCCAGCACTTTGGGAGGCCGAGGCAGATCACGAGGTCAGGAGATTGAGACCATCCTGGCTAATACGGTGAAATCCCCTCTCTACTAAAAATACAAAAAAACTAGCCAGGCGAGGTGGCGGGCGCCTGTAGTCCCAGCTACTCGGGAGGCTGAGGCAGGAGAATGGCGGGAACCCGGGAGGCGGAGCTTGCAGTGAGCCGAGATCGCGCCACTGCACTCCAGCCTGGGCGGCAGAGCGAGACTCTCTCAAAAAAAAAGAAAAAGAAAAAAAAAATTTTGGTGGCTTCTGTTATGTGCCAAAAAAAAACATGAGGATAGTACACCAAAAGCATGGTTTAGATGGGTTCACAATAAAGCTGCTAGAAAAATGACTTGGCCGGGCACGGTGACTCACGTCTGTAATCCCAGCACTTTGGGAGGCCGAAGGGGGCAGATCATCTGAGGTCAGGAGTTCAAGACCAGTCCAAGTAACATGGTGAAAACCTGTCTCTATTAAAAATACAAAAAATTAGCCAGGCATGGTGGCCCTTTCCTGTAATCCCAGCTACTTGGGAGGCTGAGACAGGAGAATCAGTTGAACCTAGGAGGTGAAGGTTGCAGTGAGCCGAGATTGTGCTGTTGCACTCCAGCTCAAGCATACCTAAATTTGGCATATAGCAATGCTCAAGAAACACTGGTGAATGAATGAATGAATGAATGAATGAATGAATGAATGAATGAGTTGAGAGTTGAAGGATAAGTAGGAATTAGATGGCAGAATGATGCCAGGACAGACTTTCCAGGGACCTGCCACACAAGAATGAAGTTACAGGGCCGGGTGCAGTGGCTTGTGCCTGTAATCCCAGCAGTCTGGGAGGCGGAGGCAGGCGGATCCCCTGAGGTCAGGAGTTCAAGACCAGCCTGGCCAATGTGGTGAAACCCTCTACTAAAAATACAAAAATTAGCCAGACTTGGTGAGGGGTGACTGTAATCTCAGTTACTCAGGAGGCTGAGGCAGGAGAATCGCTTGAACCTGGGAGGTGGAGGTTGCAGTGAGCTGAGATCATGTCATTGCACTTCAGCCTGGGTGACAAGAGTGAAACTCCATCTCAACAAACAAACAAACAAAACAAAACAAAAAACAACAAACAAGAATGAAGTTACAGAAGCCTTATCGGATGTGGGTAATTCCATCCACCAAAGTTGTTCACTGATTTTTTTCTCTAGTGCCACATACTTTGGTGCCCCAAACGTGTTTATTATAAATCTGACAAGTACAACGTGTTTGTAATAGAAGTAACTCACAAAATAGTAACAATCAACGTTTTCAGTTTAAACTTAGATCCCAATAATAGCTAGAAACACTTTTAATATTTGTAACTAACATTTGCCCATACATTTAGAGTCTGCAAAGAAGCCTTTCCATCTGTTATCATATTTAACCCATGCAACAGACATGGAGAAAGGAATAAGAAACATCTCAGTTTGTCTCCTCTAAAGTAGAACCTGAAACAAGAGGCCAAGGTGGCAGGACCACTTGAACCCAGGGGTTTGAGGCTGCAATGAACCAGGTTGGCACCACTGCAGCCTGGGTGACAGAACTCACTTGGGTCTGGGTGACAAAGCAAGACCCTCGGGTGCCAGTAGTTTATTCTCTTGGGAATTGATCGCAAGCATTGGAAGTGAGGGAGTGTAGAACAGAACAGGTACAGGAAAAAGGCCACTGAAAAACCATGTCAGAATTGTCCTACTGGAGAACTGGGAGGCAGGGCATTTGTCCCCTGATTTCTGTCCTGCGCTGGTTCAGGGTTGCCCAGGGAGGGGTCCTTATTTCTCCTACAGGGAGAATAGGCTGTGCTTGTGCGTGAACTGAGTAACCTCCAAAGCCTTCAGAGAAAGCCAGGAGGCAGAGAAGCCACAGATACCGGGGCTTACAAGGATGAACACCCTTTTTTTTTTTTTTTCAAGATAGGATCTCACACTGTTACCCAGGCTGGGGTGCAGCGGTGTGATCATGGCTCACTGCAGCCTTCAACTCCTGGGCTCAAGGGATCTTCCCCCTCAGCCTCCAAACTGAGTGGGACTACAGGTGTGAACCATCATGCCTGGCTTTTTTTTTTTTTTTTTTTGAGATGGGGGGCGGGTCTCACTATGTTGTCCAGGCTGGTCTCAAACTCTTGGCCTCAAGCTATCCTCCCAACTCTGTCCCTTAAAGTGTTGGGATTATAGGTGTGAGCCACCTTGCCAGGCTCAAAGTAGAACACTTTTAAATAAGTCAAGAACTGTCCATCATGGCTACGCTGAAGTCAGTTGGACCACGGGAGTTTGGCATGACAAACATCTGCTGTAAGATCAGCTATCTTTGTCCTTACCATCAAGAGAAGACGAATGCTCAGAAAGTATTGTGCCTTTGCCAAGCTCTCATGAGAAGGCATAGTTCTAATTTTGGTGGATCTCACTCCAAATGCAGTGTTATCTCAAAGTTTATCACAGAGAATTCACAAGGTCAGTACACTTTACTACATTTAATAAGGTTGTCAACTCTACGGACAGTCCCCTGGAAACATCACAGATAGTATGGTGAGATTTAGATATCACTTCCAATCAGAACATATAACACTTGGATTCTGAAAACAGCTTCTACTAGCATTTTGGGGAAAACACATTTATGAGTATAAAAACATTTTTCTCTCCTTTCACGTTAATTCTCCTTTGAAAAGGCCTAGAGATTCCTCATTGCCTGACTTCAGCCCAAGACGGCAGAGTGAAAAAGCTCTTGTTTGAGATCCATGAGTCGGCTGAGAGCCCGTTGCCAAAGGCATCATTTCATTTGCCCAGCTCCTTGGCGATGTCTCAGAAAAAGTCTGACTTTCCAGAGATATCCCACCCGATTCCCAGTGTGAAGGGGTTTCTAGCTCTATAACAAACTGCTGAACCTGTTTCTAAAGCCGACTGGGTTTGCATACTAAGAATCCTTTGGGATTTTGTTAGGGCTAGCTGTCCTGAGCATGTGCAGTCGCTGCTATTCCAAATGAAAGAACTAGTTTGTTTGTGTTTTAATTATCTCTTCTTACAAGATCTACCCAGCAGTATTGCTCCACACGGCTTGAAAGAATTTAATTAAACCAAAAAAAAGGGCTTTGCTTTTGTTGTTGTTGTCGTTGTCGTTGTTAGTTGCTGGAATGAAATCAGACTCTGGTTGTGCCAGTGTGTGGAGATTTTTTTCTTGTTCTTATGAACAAATTGCTATTAATACTAAAGACACAAACACTTAGGAGCACAATGCATTTTTTTTTTGTACTGCTTAGAGGGTGTCCCTCTTTGCAATTTACTAGCAGAATGCAACTTCCAAGAGATGAACACCCTTAGTTTCCATGGAAGGAATCAGAACTCTGTCTGCTAATTGAAACAGAATTAGAGAGTTGAAGTGGGGAACTTCAGTGTATTTTTAGTTCTGCAGAAAGGCCACGTAGAAATAACAGAAGAGGCCGGGCATAGTGGCTTACACCTGTAATCCCAGCACTTTGGGAGGCCAAGGCTGGCGTATCACGAGGTCAAGAGATTGAGACAATCCTGGCCAACATAGTGAAACCCCATCTCTACTGAAAAACACAAAAATTAACTGGATGTGGTAGCATGCATCTGTAGTCTCAGCTACTTGGGAGGCTGAGGCAGGAGAATCATTTGAACCAGGGAGGCGGAGGTTGCAGTGAGCCCAGATCATGCCAGTGCACTCCAACCTGGCAACAGATCAAGACTCCGTCTGAAAAAAAAAAAAAAAGGTGCAATAGCTTGGAATATCAGCTGTGGAAATGCCTTTGGGACCTTCTGATCCAGTTATTCCAAGGGACAGGGAGCAAAGGAACAGACCAGAAGTGGCTCAGTGGCCAAGATACGTTTCTCAGCCAACTGTGGCATGAGACTTCATTATAACAAATACATATGACATTTTCTTCATGAAGGGAATACTGGTTTATGTTAGAAAATTTAGATAAGCCATACATGAAGTTTCTTCAAATGCTCCTATTATGTCATCTAAGTACCTAAGGTCTGACTGTCAGGATGTTTCTCTTTCTATGTCATCTTCTTTTATCTCTTTTTCTTGCATTTTCCGAATCTTGGAAGAGGAAGGGAGAGTAGATGAAACTCAAAGCAGATTCTGGGGCTCATTAGCAGTTTAGATAAAATGCTGGCTACAGAGGAGGGGGGAAGAGAGAGAGCCTTGGTTCTTAAGACACAATCCAACATAATATGCCTTTATTTCACACATTCTGGGGACAGCCCACCATCAGGACCTTTGTAGGTATATAAAAAAAATGATATCGGCTTGCCTTCATAGCGCTTACAATCTATTTGGCTACATTGGCAAAGCACTGCATATTTAAAAAATACCGATTTGAGATGTTTTTCATATTTGAGAAACAGGAGAGACACTCAGGGTGACAGAAAAGTTAGATTTTCTTTCAGTTTCAAATTCTACATAGTAAAGGTTTGAGTGGTACTTAAAAGCCAGAAAAAAGGGTGATTATTACTCTGGGCTATTTCTCTTAGTTACTCACTTATTTCTTATGAGATTATCTTTTGTATCACCTCACCCGAGATGCCAACATATCCGCAGTCATTTCTTTATTGCAATTGATTTTTTTTTTTTTTTTGCATTGAGGAAAGGTATCTGTAGGTGACTTACAATGACGTCTTTGAGTTAGTTGATCAAGAGGTATTTGATATGTTCATTAATTAATTTATCCCTTTATTCACTGGATATTCATTGAGTATATACAATGTTTTATATGCCAGGAGTTTAGTGGAAAACAAAACTACAAAACCCTGCTCTTATGGAACTTGTAGTTTATGACTGAGTCTCCACGTGGGTATAGAACAATTGAGAAATTCTTTAAACCTTTTCATGACTGTTCATATATGATGCTCTTTGAAGAATACTTTCAGGACCTTTACTTAAAAACTTCTCTTTCTTGTGCCTGTAGGATGCCCTAAATTCCAGCTTTGCTCCTTGAAAACATTAGAAACATCTTTGAGACAGACAAACATGCAAAAATTAGCAGCTGCTAGGAAATCACTAAGAACCCGGCAGGTTCTTTATAACGTGATATGTGGTTCTGGACCAGTCAGGTGCTCAGGATGCAGGGTGATGCCAGGTGGTAGGGATGGTGAAGAGATGGGAGTCTTAGCACCAAGGCAGTGAATGAGGAGGACAGACTGAGGCCACAGCATGAGGAGGGCGGCCAGAAGGCACGGAGCAGAGGGAGAAGGGAGACAGGACTGAGGAGGAAGATAAATGAGATAATTTCAAATACGTTCCCAGCTTTGTTGCCGACTGTCCTTGATTCCCCAATGCTTTTCGGCGTGACCTGTCGGCCATTGCTTTCGTCTAGATGGCAGAAAGGTTTGGTGCATATCACTTAAAAGAAACCCGAGATGAGCGGTTGATCTAACGTTACATTCAAAAGAAGAATGTGGCCAACCTACTGCTACGCACGACAGAAGAACTCCTGCCTTGTTCTCAGAAGACATGTGGAAGCATCGACCCATTTTGCCTTTTCCTCGCATGATCGTATATGGATTTTTAGCTCTGACTATTTTACTTACAATCTCAGCTTGGGCCGTGGGGCACAGTCTGAAGTATAAAACGTAGTCTCTGGGATAGACTTTTCTACACCTAGAAAAGACAATCCCACGCGTCTTCTAAAGTCTCACAAGCTGAACGTGGATCTTCAGATCACTACCCCACTTTCCAAATTTGAAGCTAGATAATTATTTTTCTAATGGATGGTGTGCACACCCCTGGAAGCAGGGGTTTATAATTGAAATGTTGACACAACCCTAAAGCATCGTAGCACGAGCAGTGTTGTTCTAATAAATCTCGTCCCTAATCCTCAGAGAGAACCTAAAGAAGAGATTCACTTTCTATATCAGGTTTCACTTACTGAAAGGCTTCTGAAGATAAAGACCATAAACTATGAAGGGACAGATACAATGTGGGCTAAGGGGTTAAAGGGCTAGAGAAAGCTCCGTAATTCTCAGAAATGGGAAACAGATGTTGTTTGACATTTTGAAGCACAGTTTCCTTCTCCCTTATGCACTTTTCTGCTATCATGGTTTTCAAAGCAAAGATGTATTACTGTAAATGAGAATTGCTCGGCAATGAGTTTCCCGCTTAGAGAACAGAGGGGCCTGATATTAAGACTAATTTTTATTTAATATAGTGTCTTTTCACGTAAGAGAATCACAAATTGCATTTGAACACCGAGCGGTGTTGGTACAGTTTATCATGAAACATGGGGAATTAAAATCACACCTTATAAAAATGAGTAAACATAATTGGGAAGCAGCATTGCTTGGGCCTGGAACTCGGCTACATATTAATTTTTGTTGCTAGAGGGACAGCCCTGATTTGCACTGACTTCTGGTAACCTCCGTTCAGATAAGCACCTGCAGCTTCACACCTGCAGGTGCGCGGACGAACCAGGACTTTGTATTCAGCTTCAAGGAAGAGGTGAGAGAAGAATCTTGGTAATAGTAAATGATTAGAGTGGGGAATAGAGTGCCCTTGGAGGCAAGATCCAAAATGAATCGGTGAGCAGATAAAGCCCCAGGTGACCAATAGGTTCCTTCAAATGGTAGCTGTGAGAGGAGAAGATAGTTTTACTGCCAGAGAAACTGCATAGCGGGAGGGACCGACCCAAGGAGAGCCACTTAATGAGCAGAAGGAGCATGGATAGTGGTGGCAATTTACAAGTCGTGCAAAGAAAACCTCCTTTCTGTCTATTTAATGTGTATCTCTGCTACCAGTAGTGATATTCATTTCAGCTGATTGAGGCATACAGCACGGACAATTGCTAGGTGGCCTCTTTTCGTGGGTTGGAGGAAAGTCAGTCAGTTCAAGGGAGGTGTCAGATCAGAGAGAGTTAATGAGACAGACTGAACCGTGTGAAGCGTTGGCAGCTTCAGGTGAATGTTTGCTCGTGGCTACACGATACCATATTTATATTAAAGTTGTGGACATGTGTCTTTTAAACTCCAGTGTGTGAAACTCTGTTTACTCTACAATATCTGATATTTAGGGGACTAAAAATCATAAGCAAAAGCCACAATATAAGCACTGGTATTCATCTTTTAGATAAAGATACTAGCTATTTGATTACAGCAGGTAGATTTTTAATTTCAAATTTTATTATAGATTAAAGGTGCCCTTATAGGTTTGTTACATGTGAAATTGCATGATGCTGAAGTTTGGGGTCCAAACAATCCTGTCACCCAGGAGGTGAGCATAGATCCCAACAGGTGGTTCTTCAACCCCTTCACCCCCATCCAGTGACCCCGAATGTCTGTTGTTCCCATCTTGATGTCTACGTGTCCTCGTTGTTTAGTGAGTATATGCCACGAGAACATGCCGTGTTTGGTGTTCTGTTTTCACATTAGATTTCTCAGGGTAATGGCACCTAGCTCCATTGCTGCAAAGGGCATGATTTTGTTCTTTTTTATGGCTACATAGTATTTCATGGCATATATGTACCACACTTTGTTTATCCAGTCCACTGTTGATGGGGATTTAGGTTGATTCTACGTCTTTGCTATTGTGAATAGTGCTGCAGTGAACATATAAGGACATATGTCTTTTTGATAGAATGGATTATTTTTCTTTGAGTATGTAACCAGTAATTGGCTTGCTGGATTGAATGGCAGTTCTATTTTAGGTTCTTTGAGAAATCTCCAAACTGTAAAGCAGGTGGATTTTTTTTCCTTTTCTTTTTTAAAGAAAAAAGAATGGCTTCGTTTTGGGGAATGGGGCAAGATGCCAAATTTTCATTTGCTCTTTCCATTGGCAATGAAATAAAGCCACATCCAAATACTAAAGCCTCCTTCCTGAAGAATTCCCAATGGCCCCAGCACCCCCACCACCACCGCTTGTCCTTCCTGTATTATTATCGCTATTACCCACACGATGATCAGAATATCGTCAGAATCAAGTGTGAAGCAAAATCAAAACAAAAAAGAAAGAGAAAGAAATGAAAAGCACATCCCCCAAAATAGTGAGTAAAACAAGTAAAGAGCAAAATAATGTTAACAACACAAGGTAAATGCTTGTAATTTATCTCAGAGAAGTTGATTTGGATAAATTATCAACTAACACTCAAAATCTAGGTGTCATAAGTACACATGTGCAAATACTTACAAGATTATTACTTCTAAGGCCATTTTTACAGTTCTTATAATTGTTGAATCAGAAGTTATCAGATTCCCTTGGGGAGGCTGAAGCACTGATTGAACTTTGCTTTGCTGTGGCATCTTCTTTAATGCCCCTTTTTTGTTCTCTTCTATTTTATGCCATTCTTTTTGGCGTTTGGGCCTATGGGACTGTCTTCTATGAAACTTCTCTGAATACTTAGTGCATTCTGGACATTAGGATTTGTGTGATATTCTGTCTGTTCTTCCAAGACAAGGTCTTTGTGGAATATCAGGTCAGGTTTGGTCAGTTTTTTCAGCCCTTTTCTTTCACTGGTGACACTTAAGCTGACTTACAGACTCCACTGCAGGCAGAGCTGTTTTCATGGTCACCTTGACTTCCCCTACTTAACATTTTGTTAAAATAAAATGAAGAAATCCCTATAATGAGAAGGTATTGTTGAGAGCCCTCACACATATAACAGAAAGAATCAAAGACCTTTTCCCCATGCCCTCCTCTAATTCCACGACCCAAGAGCCCGGAATTTATATTCAACTATATTTAAAATGGAAGCCAAATTTAAAACGAATATTGTGTGTAACATATATGACAACATCTCTCTACGGAAAGAATCTGTAACGCAACATTATATTTATTTCGCTGAAATGACAATGTGTTGCTACCAAAGCTTCCCAATGCAACAAGAATCTCATGGAGGCTCTTCATGATCTTTTCATTTCTTTCAATTGATACTTTTCCCTGCCTTTGTAAGTTTAGGTAAATCAACCATCCTGGTGTCAGAGTCTCCAGTTTGAAAGCGAACTAGGAAAAATCACCAGAGTCCTTTCGCCCTCTGGTCTTCTGAGCTATACGGTAACCGTATTAGAGGCAGTAACCATTAATTCTATATTTTGTCTCAGTGCCTTGGATGCAAGTAAACATCAATAAATATTTGTATACGATGCTAATGATGTTTGTAGTGAAAAGGATCTTTAGTAAATATAGAAAATGTAATACATGTAAGCCTCCCATTTAGGCCAAACACATCATGGAAACCTATGACTTAGAAAGGCAAGTCAACACCTATTGGATACTTGGAGGCACTGCTTATATTTCTCAAGGCAATCCTCGTACACCTTTGGGCCCACTGTCAGGAGCTTGACGTTAATGTTCAATGACTACACTTGCATTAGGGCCCCAGGCAGAGCCAACAGATGTAAGAATAACATTCCAATTTTTGTAGAAGGAAAGCAAAAGCCTTTGTCTTTATGGCATGAAACCATACGTATCCTGAGAATTTTGAAAGATGATAATCTGAAAACTCCTAAAAGAGTGGGTTATGCCGTGGTCTGTCTTCATGTGATTATCATTGTCATCAGATTTCTGTTAATTGCCAGGGTTTTGGTTCAAGCTGGCAGTGCTGCCTTGGGCATTCCTGTGGCCTAATGAGAATAACATAATATGGAAGAACTTATCACCCAAAGGACAAATGCCACCTATGCAGGGGCCACTCTTGGGCAAGCTTGGAGTGGACAGAGAAGCAACTGAGATGAGGTCTACAGCTGGAAGTGAATCTAGGGGCTCACATCCTGCAATTGTGGACCAAGAAAATCTCAAACCACAAAAAGCATAGGTTGGTATTATTGTTACTTCTTTAATAAGGTCGTGGACTATTGTCCTTTCTTTTATGTACAGGTATCAATGACTCAGCATCCTCCAAAGTTATGATTAATACATTTGTATAGACTCACCTGAGAATTTGGTGGCTATGGTTGAAAGAAGCTGGTTGGTCAGAGATCCAAGAAAACGTGTGATTACATTAGTAAAATATTGTTAGCTATGTCCTAAGTAATTCTTAGATTACCTCTGTAAGGTAAGGCTTATGATGTCCATCCAGAAAAGTAAAATCTTAAGACAGAGAAAGTTCAAGTCATTCAGTCAGGGTTACTCAGAAATTTACTGGATCAGGTAGGTATCTAAGTATCCAAGTGTGGAGTACCACGTCATAATAATTTTTCTTGGCTGGCTGCAGTGGCTCACACCTGTAATCCCAGCACTTTGGGAGGCTGAGGCAGGAGGATTGCTTGAGCCCAGAAGTTTGAGACCAGCCTGAGCAATATGGCAAGACCCCACCTCTACAAATAACAAAAAAATTAGCCAGGCATGATGTTACGTTCCTGTAGTCCCAGCTACTTGGGAGACTGAGGTGGGAGAATTGCTTTAGACCAGGACGTTGAGGCTGCAGTGAGCTATGATTGTCAATGGCACTGTACTCTAGCCTGGGCGACAGAGTGAGATCTCAGCTCAAAAAGAAAACAAATTCTGCTGTAGTATACAGGTTTTTATTCAGGGATATTATTTCTGATTGCAAGTATTCCATATATCTTTTCTTCTTTTGTATCATTTCTGTGTACTCATTCTCTCTTGATAAATGCATCATCTCTAATATTTTAATTATTTGATATTAATTGAGGTCTTCCAGATTCATTACATCCATTAGAATTGTACACATATATACTTAAATTGTATATATTTAAGGTGTACCACATGATATTTTTGATATGCATGTAGAGAGTGAAGTGGTTACCACAGCTAAGCGAATGACCTTATCCACCCATCCTCCACAGTTACCCTTTTTGTGTGGGGTAAGAGCACCTAAAATTCACTCTTAGAGCAAATCTGCAGTACGCGGTACATTATTATTAACTCTAGTCCTCAGGCTGAACTCTAGGCTGACTCATCCTCCATAACTGCAAGTGTGTACCCTTGGACTACTTCTCCCCTCTTCCTTCTCCTCCCCACCCCTGGTAACCACTGTTCTACTCTGTTTCTATGAGTTTGACTATGAGATTCCCCATAGAAGTGAGATCACGCGGTATTTGTCTTTCTGTGCCTGGCTTATTTCACTTAGCATGATGTCCTCCAGGTTCATCCATGTTGTTGCAAGTGGCCCGTTAGGATTATATTCTGCAACAAATACCCTGAAGTAACAGTGGCTTGAGCAAGATACATGTTTCTCTCTCACAAAATAGAAGTCTGGAGGTAGGTAGTTTAGAGCTGGTAGGAGTTTCTATAGATTTCTGAAACTTAGGCTACTTCTATTTCCCCACCCCTCGCCACTAAATCGTCCTCAGCAGACAACTTCCATATCCTAAAGTGGCTCTGGGACCGGGAGCCAAATGTCCATGTTGTAGGTTGGGAAGAAAGATGGGTGGACCATGAGATGCACCTGTAGCCAGCTCCTTGAAACAGCTTTCTGGAAACCCACAAAGCACCTCATTACAGTTCATTGGCCAGACATTGGAGGTGAGGCCATACTTTGCTGCAAGGGAGGCAGGAAAATGTAGGATCAGCTGTAGTGTTGGGCGTGATGTCAACACAAATAATATCAAGATTCTGTTACTAAGGGAATAGCCAAACTGGATGATGAGCAGCAGTATCTACTGCATATGCCTACTTACTTAGTGGCTTCCCTGCCTGGTCCTTTACCCTTGGTCGTTTCTGATTACCTGGATGCCTTTTCTACTTGGGTGTTAAAGAAAAAGCAAAGATTTGGGAGGAAAGAGAACAAAGGAGTTGGTGGCCTTAAAACTCAAAAGGGTAAGTACATGGATGAAGCCTCTTGAGCTGTGAACAGTGCTAAAATATAAATAACATTTACTAAACACTTACTATGTGCCGACATTTGTGTTAAAGTATTTTTATGTATAATATCTCATTTAATACTCAAAATAAATGTATGAAGGAGTTATTATTATCGCCATTTTACACAAGGGGAAACAGTTCTGCAGAGGCCTTAGTAACTTGTCTAATGTCACACAGCCAGTTAAGGGAGAGACAGGATTTATTTTTTAGGCTCACTGATTCTAAAGGCTGAGTTCAAGCTCTGCACTCCTCAGCCTCCCAGGATGGGAGGGATAAGAGGACAGCAAGGTCACAATGGGGAAGGTCTATTCTGAAGTGCCTATTGATGCTTCCTCTCTCTCAAGTTGCTACTGAAGAGGAATCAGGCAGTATTTTTTGTGGCATGGATTCTGCCTCTTCAGGCAGACTTGGCTGGTTCCAGGATGGAGATCACCCATCAAGGGCATCATAGCTGATTTTTTCCCTTGGAATTTCAGATTGAATTATGGAGGGATTGAACTGTGGGAACAGAATACAAAAACTCAGTAAAGTAAGTAGGGGACTCCCAGCTGAAGATGGAAACAGGAGAAAGGGGTGGAGTCCCCAGAGCAAGGTTATTCCATGACTGGTTGGCCCTAAAGAAAAGCCAGAGCTCCTTCTGTTCTCCAGCCATTGCCTGGAATTCAGACCTACTGTCCAGTTCTGCTCCTTAGAGTCATGACTGGGAACCCAACTTCCGTGGCCCGAAGAGTCTCTGTTAGCCTTACAACCAACTCTTCTTATTCAGGTTAATTCAAATATTTTTGTGTGTGTGTGTGTGTTTTTTTTTTTTTTTTTTTTTTAATATTCCTGAGGGCTACAGTATAATGGATTCCTGAACTTAGTAAATATTCACTTTAGAGTGTGATGAGGAGCACCACAGGCTATGCAGCCAAACTGCCTGGGTCTAAATCTGGATTCAACACTTATTATCTGTGTGACCATGGGCACATCACTTTACCTCTCTGTGCCTCAGTTTCATTACAGAATGCTTCATGGCACATGGTTAATATTTGTATTAGTTCGTTTTCACACTGCTATAAAGAACTACCTGAGACTGGGTAATTTATAAAGAAAAGAGGTTTGATTGACTCACACTTCCCCATGGCTGGGGAGGCCTCAGGAAAGTTGCAATCATGGCAAAAAGCAAAGGGGAAGCAGGCGCCTTTTTCACAAGGTGTCAGGAGAGAGAGAGAGAGAGTGCAGGGGGAACTGCCACTTTTAAATCCATCAGATCTCGCGAGACCTCCCTCCCTGTCATGAGAACGGGGTGGGGGAAACCGCCTCCAAGATCCAGTTACCTCCCACCAAGTCCCTCCTTTGACACATGGGGATTACTATTCCAGATGAGATTTGGGTGGGGACACGGAGCCAAACCCTATCAATATTATATACATGTTTAATATTATCCTTGTTCTTTCTGTGTTGTTTACTACGAGAGAAACAACCTCTGCTTCTGATTTTCACAGAATACAACCATGTGTGGTAGGTAATAGTATCTCATTACCCAAATAAGGAATTGAGACCCAGAGAAATTAAATAAGTTTTCCATGATCATTGATAAGTACTCAAGTCGGGATTTGCCCTTAGGTCTGATTCTAAAATCTGTTCTTCTTCCCTGGACCAGAATCACCATACACTTGCTCTGTGTAAAGTAACCTGGGAAAAATTGTCCCAGGGTGTCTTAGTCCCAAATGAGATGTGCCATATATTTCTCAAATGCCCTGCTTTTGCATAGTCCTTTTGCATTATGAAATTACTTTAACACGAGTTAGTTCATTTTCTGTTGTACATACCAGAGTTCATTGGCATAAAAAGCTTGTAAGTCTTTTGAGTAGGTAAGAAAAACTCACTCAATGCTTAGTTAACATATATGAGTGTTATTTTTTTTTTCTCCCATCGCTCCCGCCTGTAAATGACTCATTTATCAGTGTGTTGAGCAGGTAACTTTCAGCCGATGGGCCACGAATGAAATCTGTGTCTGGTGGTGGCCGTGTACCGGGGGAGAGAAAAAGTGAATGATAGAAAAAAGAGGCAATCAATGTTTAAACAATGGTCTGCCTTCAGCAAAAGAAATCCCCCATGTGCTCCAGACTTCATTGTGTGGGAGAAGCCAGAGAGAGACCACAGCCATAAGCTGTCTCATGTCTTTTAAATCTATATTGGCAAATTAGCTACTCAATGGCTTTCAAATGTGCTAAGACAGCTTGTCGTTGTAATGACTGACAGGCTGGGGAAATCTGGACCTCTGTGGAATAAGGGTCTTAGAGAAGAGAAAGAAAATGTTCTGATTAGATGTCATTGAAGCCTTTATTTGTACTATTCACAACACTAAATTATGAGGATACCATCCTGACCTAATCTATTAAAAGGACTTAAACATGCCCTGGAATGACAATACAGATTCTTACACAGTCAGGCCTAAAGTGGAGCTGGTTTTCATCCAAGTCGGCTTAGGAGTGGGAGAGGTTCAGTTTGGAGTCAGGACTGAGCAGAAAGTAGTACTGTCTCCAAAACCCTAAGAGAATTTCTAAAGGGTCTCAGCCCCAGATAGCTCTCATTATTTTCTTTATTGGAAGTTTTCATTTTATGTTTCCGTTAATAAACTTAAATCATCTTTTTTTTTTTTTTTGGTCAGATATTTGGGGAAAGTGGACATCAAGGCTTAGTTTTGTCTCTTTATAACAGGAAACGACATTCAGAAAGTATTCCACACATTATTACAAATATTTCCACCTGATAGACAAATATTTTAAGATCAGTGACAGAATCCTATTTAACTTCCTCTCCTGGGATATGAAAGGTTATTATAGAACACAACACTAGTGATGTTTTTATTTCAGTTTGGGCATATTTTGTTTCATCATCTAGGCAGTAACCATGGTTGACTACATAATATTTTTGTACTTAGCTATGCAACTCTTTTTTCATACGTCCTTGCTTAATAGAATCTACATTATTATCCAACTGAAATACTGCTACTTTAGTAAGGATAGTAGCACATTTAAAAAATATGCCGGTTTAGAAAGTATTACATATGTGTTTTCATTTGCACAAACTTCTAAATACAAACATTTTAGTGTTTCTTCTATAATATGTTGCATTTCCACCCTCAGAGTGTATCAGGTAACAAATATATGGCATAGTGATAATTTTTTTTGGTTGGTATTTAGAGTCTGCAAAGCATTTTTACATGCTTTTCCAATAATCTTTCAAGTAAATTGTTAGTCCCAATTTACAGGTGTGGAACCTGAGGTTGATGGGGTAAGTCATTTATTTAACATAATAGAGTTGGCAAGGAGGTGGATTGCAAACTCAGGTTGTTAAGTCTAGAGTCAAGACCTTTCATCACTGTGTGAGAACTGCAAAACAGGAGAGGTGGTTGTTTTGGCGGATAGCCAGATACCATGGGACAGAGGCTACTGGACCACAGGGCATTTCTCCGCCTTCCGGTATGGGAGTCTCTAAACAGGAAGCTGTTTACTCAATTCTAAATCACGTTTGGAGAACAAAGAATTTTATTCATAGATGAGCTTTAATTGCCAATTGCATTATTTCTTTTCTTTTCACATCCTTTTATCTCTCTAATTAAAACTGGGATGGATAAGATCTTAACTTTCTTGTTTCAAGTTAAAAATTCAGATTTTTATGGGTAAATCTTCAATGTTTCACAAGGCTCCCTGGTTTCTCAATGAAAGTTGCACAGCACCTCTTTTGTTCTCATCAAGTGGCATGCTTACAGGGCTAGATAAACCATAAAATTATAGGGTAGAGCTGTAATTACCTCTGCTTTCTAAACCACAGTGTAGGATCCTTATAGCACTTCCTTTAGAATGTGATTGAGTTAATTGTTATTACTATGCTATCATGTAGCATTAACTAACAAACCCAAAGCAGCTACCTAGTTATTCAAGAGTCATTGCATCACCCAGGGCCTGGTGACTTAACTTGTGATCAGCATTCATGAAATGTGCAAAATCAAGTTCTTGCTGCTTGTGTTTAACTGGGGATTATAGCTCTTATAAAAGCCTTAGGGCTAATTTAAGTGGCCTGAGCCTGAGGTTTTGAAATACCTGGAACTTCACCCAGGCTCAAAGCCCTAGCATGGTTGGCTCGACAAATATAATATCACTCACTGCACTGTTTGTGTGTATTTAGGAAGAGAGCTTAAAATGTAAGGGTCCTGTGTGCACTTCAACAGACTGGGGGCATTTTGGGAAGGAGTAGGAGTGCATTTATGTTCAATCAACCGGCCAGCCTGTTATACCGGTAATGTTATGTGGTAGAGAAATGGGAGAACTGGTTTGGAAAAAGTGAGAACTCTTGTTCTTCCCACTTACTCTCTGACCTATCACGCAGTTTTTAGAAATGTTTGGAGCCAAACTTTGGATCATTTTCTCGCTCTCTGTGAAGCACAGTTGAGATCTGGAATAGCAAACAGGTATCCTTCCAATTATACATTGTACCTGGATCTATGAGCTGATGTACCTTGGTATCAGTCTATCTGTGTATCTTTATATCTGTGTATATGTCTATTTGTGAACGTGTGTATCTCCTTTTGTATCTTTATGGGACATGTTGGCATGAATAAGCCCAGATTACTAACTCCAGTCTGGAATTCATGGATAACAAGAGGAAACTCGAACAGGGCCTAAATAGTTTGGAGCCTGAGGCTCTCCAGCTTTCCAGAAATTCTACAACTTTTCTTCCGCCTCTCCCAACGTACTGGTTCCATGACGTCTCTTGCACCTGTGTGCTCCTAGTGCTACCATGCTAACTCGGTTCTTCATTGATGAGCAGTTTTGTAACCGGGCTCCTTCTCCTCCTTTCTAATCCATCCTATGCACAGGTCCTATCTCCTGGTCAGACATGGTCAAAGGATTCCTACAGCTTAGACTGCTGTTTGAAGCTCTTTGTGGACTTCCTCCTATTCCCCTTCCCAGCCTTCCTTCTCATTATGGCCCAGCCAGGACCCTTTACTCAAGCCCCACTGAAGTGGTTGCTGCTTTTGAGAGATGCGTGGCACCTTCCTTGTTCTGTATCATTTCTTATACCCGTCCTTTTAGCTAAAATACTCTTTCTCCCATTTCAGCATTTGAACATGTTTTGAATGTCTCTTCTTTCTTTCTTTCTTTCTTCTTTCTTTCTTTCTCTCTCTCTTTCTTTCTCTCTCTCTCTCCTTCCTTCCCTCCCTCCCTCCCCTCCTTCCTTCCTTCCTTCCTTCCTTCCTTCCTTCCTTCCTTCCTCTCCCTCCCTTCCTTCCTTCTTTCCTCCCTTCCTTCCTTCCTTCCTTCCTTCCTTCCTTCCTTCCTTCCTTCCTTCCTTCCTTCCTTCCTTCCTTCCTTCCTTCCTTCCTTCTCTCCCTCCCTCCCTTCCTTCTTTCCTCCCTTCCTTTGTCTCTCTCTCTCTTTCTCTCTCTCTTCCTTTTATTCTTTTTTTGAGACAGGATCTTGCTTTGTCACCCAGGCTGGAGTGCAGTGGCAGGATCATGCCTCATTGAAGCCTCGACCTCCCTGGCTCAAGTGATTCTCCCAGCTCAGCCTCTTGATTAGCTTAGACTACAGGTGCATACCACCACACTCAGCTAATTTAATTTAATTTATTATTATTTTTTTTTTGTAGAGATGGAGTTTTACTATGTAGCCCAGGCTGGTCTTAAACTCCCAGGCTGAAACAATCCTCTCACCTCGGCCTCCCAAAGTGCTAGGATTACAGGTGTGAGCCGCCAAACTCGGCTGAATGTCATTTCTGATACGCAAAGAGTCTCCTTTGATTTCCTTCACAAGAAGTTATCAGAAATAGGCCCTATATCCTCTAATTGATTTTAATTTTTTGCAATCAGGGATTCTCTCGATTTTACAACCCCAAGTATCTTTCCAGTTTTGATTTCCCTCTCCACCTATGTGACTACCCTAGTGATATGTTTACAATGCTAATGTAATAAATGCTCATTACTCCTCTGCTTAAAATGCTGTCATGAGAGGAGGAAGTTTGAGTAGATAGGCAAGGGAAACTATTACTTTATACTTAATATTTCTCATAAATGCACAAGTTATGTTTATAATAAAAATAAACCCTTTCATTGTCCCCCATGACCTACGGATTGGAAAAACAGTTGCTTCGCCTGACTTGGAAATCTCTTCATGATTGAATGGGTGATCTTGTTGGAAATTCAGACTTCTTTATACCCCAGTTTCCAAGATGGACTTGGATTCTTGACATTTGCTGAATATTCTATGTGCTCCTGAGCTCTGGAGGTGCTGCCCTTCTTTCCTCCAAGGACCTCTTCCATGGAGACGGGTTCCCCTCAAACTCCACATTCAGGTTATGCCACCTTTTCTCCGTAGTTTTACCTCCCCTCCCTAGGCAGAGTTGGGTCTTTTAACATACCCATGTTAGGGTACTTACCACCTGGCCCTGTTTTTGTTTATTGTTACTTACTTGTAGTTGCCTACATTCAAAAGAGATTTAAGGCAAAGAAATCTGGTACTTTGAATTTTGTATCCTGGTGTATTAGGGTTCTCCAGAGAAGCAGAACCATTAGAATATATCGTGAGACATCGACTCACATGATTACGGAGGCTGAGAAGTCCCAAGATCTGCCACCTGCAAGTTGGAGACCCGGGAAATCTGGTGATGTAGTTTGAAGGCCTGAGAGCTGGAGACTATGGTATAGATTCCAGTCTGGGGCTGAAGACCTAAGAGACATGATGGCAGGAGATTGATCCCCCAGTTCAAGCAGTCAGGAAAGAGACAACACACACACACACACACACACACACACACACACACACACACACAGAATTTCTTCCCTTTCTCCATTTTCTGTTTTTGTCCTATTCAAGAGCTAAATCCCTTGGATGATGCCTACCCACATTGGTGAGGGTGATCTGCTGTACTGAGTCCACCAATTCAAATGGTAATCTCTTCTGGAACTACCTTTGTAGGCACATCCAGAACTAATGTTTAACCAGCTCTCTAGACATCCTGTAGCCCAGGAAAGCTGATACATAAAACTGAGTATCGCCCGGGCGCCTGTAATCCCAGCACTTTGGGAGGCCGAGGTGGGTGGATCACGAAGTCAGGAGATCGAGACCATCCTGGCTAACATGGTGAAACCCCGTTCTACTAAAAATACAAAACAAAATTAGCCGGGCGTGGTGGCGAGCGCCTGTAGTCCCAGCTACTCTGGTGGCTGAGGCAGGAGAATGGCGTGAACCCGGGAGGCAGAGCTTGCAGTGAGCCGAAATCGCACCACTGCACTCCAGCCTGGGCGACAGAGCAAGACTCCGTCTCAAGAACGACAAAAACAAAAACCAAACCAAAGAAACAAACAAAAAAATACTGAGTATGACACCTGGGCACCCAGATCATGCCAACTTTGAGAGGTATTATTTATTATTATTATTTCGATAAGGATTTGTGAACTTGTAAAAAATAAAATGATAGAAGAATTGGAAGAGTGAGTAGAGATTATTACACAAATCTTTTATTATGTACCTGAGAAGTCTAAAGTCATTTGTAGTCCCCTTCGCATCTGGCACAATGTCTTGTGTTTGGAGGATTTTAGTGTATTTTTGTTGAATGAATGTTGTTAACAATTCGTCAGTATCTTACTAATGGATTTGTCTTTTTCTCCTTGCAGTTCTATCAGCTTTTGCTTGTTTTCAGCTGCATAAATATTTAGGATTTTTATAACCTCTTAATAATTGATCCCTTTATCATTATGAAATCATCTTCTTTATCCCCAGTAATATTCTTTTCTCTGAAATCCACTTTGTCTGATATTAATATAGCCAGCTTTCATTTTATTACTGTTAGAATAAAATATCTTTTTCAGCCCTTTTACTTCTTATCCATATTTAAAGTAAGCAGCACATAGTTGGGTCTTGTTTTTTATTTAACCTTATACTATCTACCTTTAGATTGGACATTTACACTATTTGAATTTCATGTTACTATCGATATGATTAGGTTGAAATACATCACCTCGCAATTTGTTTTCTATCTGTCCCATCTGTTCTCTCTCTTTCTCTCTCTCTCTCTCTCTCTCTCTCTCTCTCTCACCTGTTCTGCCTCTTTTGGGTTAATTAAATTGTTTTTATGATTCTATTTTATCTTATGTGGACATAAGACCGTACCTCTTTATTTGTGCTTGTTCAGTAGTTGTTTTAGGATTTATTGTATGCATCTTTAACTTATTGCAGTCTATCTTTAAGTGATCATGTACCACTCCACATGTATAAGAATGCACAATAGTAGACTTCTCTTTCTCTCTCCTCCATCTTTATGCTATAATTGTATAGTATTTTATGTTTATTATGTTACTCTTATATTATTTTTGCTTAATTAGCTGATTATCTTTGATAGAAATTTAAATAATAAGAAAAAAATCTTATATACCTGCCCTGTCTTTCCAGTGCCCTAGATTCTCTTGTATATATTTATATTTCTATCTGGTTTTATTTTCCTTCAGTCTGAAGGACATACTTCAACATTTCATGTCATGTGGATCTGCTGCAGACTCATTCATTTTACGTTTGCTTTTGAGAGGTATTTTTTTGTTTGGTGAATAATTCTACCTTGACAATTTTGGTTTTCTTTCAATATTTCAGTCTGTCTTCTTACCTGAATTGTTTCTGAGAAGAAGTCGCTGTCACCTGTATCTTTGGTTTTTTTTGTTTGTTTGTATGAAATGTGTCTTTTTCCTCTGGCTGTTTCAAAGATTTTTTCTTTAGCACTGGTTTTGAACAATTTGATACATGTGCCTTGGTGTGGTTTTCTACATGTTCCTAATATCTGGGATTTGTTAACCTTCTTCAATCTCTGGGTTTATAGTTTTCATTAAATGTGCAAAAATTTCAGCCATTATTTCTTCAATTAATTTTCTTCCCCTTCTCTTTTGGAGACTCCAATTACATATATATAATATATATAACTATACATATATGAAATATATATTATATATAATATATGGGAAAATTTCAAGCAATCATATATATAAATATATATATTTATTTTATTTTATGTTATGTTTATGTTATTTTATGTTTATTTACTATATATAAATATATATATTAATATATATGATTGCTCGAAATTTTCCCATAGCTCAGTGATACATCATTTTTTAAAATTCTTTTTTCTCTGTATTTTTTTTTTTTGGACAGTTTCCATTGTTATGTTGTCGAGTTGATTACTGTTTTCTTCCATAACATCTAATCTGCCGTTAATCCCATCTAGTGAGATTTCCTTTTCACACACATTGATTTTTCATTTCTAGTAGTTGGCCTTAAGTCTTTTCTATACTGTCCACCTTTCTATTTAACTTTTGAAACGAATGAAATCGGTTTGTAACAATGCTTTTAATGTCCTTGTTGGCTACTAGTTTTATTATCTGTGTCTGTTATGGGTCTGATTGATGGCTTTTTCCTGTGTTCTTTCATGCCTGATATTTTTTTATTGAATGCCAGACATTGTGAATCTCACCTTATTAGGTGTTGGATATTTTTCTTTTCTAGGGGTATTTTTAAGCTTTGTTCTGAGATGTAGACAAGTTACTTAGAAACAGTTCGATCCTTTTTGGGTCTTGTTTTTCAGTTTTGGTAGGTGAACTGGAGCAGTGGTTACTCTAGGACTAATTCTTCTCTACTACTGAGGAAAGATCCATTTGTGTACTCTACTAAGGGCCCTGTGAATCTCGAGGCTTTCCAATCTGGCTCTTGGAAATAGACACCATTCCCAGCCTTGGATGAGTGCCAGGCACTGTGACCTGATCGTTTCAGGTGGTCTTTTCCTGGACTTCACATGCATAAGCTGATCAGAACTAAGTTGAATGGCAGAGGGAAACACTGTAGATCCTGGCATTCACTCTATGTGTAGCTATCTCCTATTTGATGCTTTATCCTTCAAATACTAGCTGCCTTGACCCCCAGAGCCTCAATTCCATCTTCACAACTCATGGAACATGCCAAGTTTGATCTGAGTTACCCTTTGCGTCCACTGTGGCCTGCAAACTCTCTCGAGGAAGTAAGCTGGGACAATTGTAAGGCTCGTTTTATTTGTTCTCCATCTTTTAATAATAATTCTCCTTTATTTTCCTATATCCAAGGTCTCACGGACCATTATTTCATATATTTTGTCAAGTTTTTGATTGTTTTAGGTGAGAAGGAAATTTGAATGCCTTTATTCCATCTTGAGTAGGTTATCTTGGTTTGAAATTATATTTCCCACATTCTTCTAGAATATATGATTCTTAGGCTAGAATTAAGTTTAATTACCCAATCTTCTTATATTTTTTTAACAATTTTTTTTTACTTTTTTTGTTTTTTTTTTTCCTCAATAGCATGACTGCAACTTGCTAAAGCAAAGTGATTTTTCTAAATAATAAGCTGATAGTTCTGTAAGCTTTTTCTTTACCTCATTCCATAAATCATTATCCTTAACCACTGGAGAATTTTAATACTGATCGGTAAAAATGTCCTTGGCAAAACATGTCCTGCCATCTTTGCCTCTATTTCACCTCATTGTATCATATGATGTTTTATTACAGGTGGAATGTGTGTGCAAATTGTGAACAAGAAGGTTAAGAACAATATTTACAAATTTATTGAGTAATTAGAAATAATATATCTAATATTTCATACTTTGAATAATGTTACTACTAACCTCATGATAGTGGTGAATTTATATTTGATTCTTTCCCATTCTTCCCCATCATCTTGACACCCGATGTCAAATTATATCAACTGTGTTTTTACAAAATTATTCTCATCTGTTACTCCTCTGCACTTCTGCTTCCTAGTTTAGGCTCTAATAAAATATCACTTGAATTGCCCTAAGAGTCTCTCCTCTCAACAACCTGTATACACTCAACAAGTCCTCAAACATGAATTGAATATGTTCTTGTTTCAAGAAGTGTTGAGAACTGACTCGGGATATACCAATCATGTTAAACCAAAACTTTAATGTTTGCTCCTCCTGTTAAAAATCCCTTCACGAATTCCATCCTCTAAGAAAACGAAATTCAAATGCCTTTGTGTGACAGTCATAAGATCTTATACAACGTACCTTTTTGGTTAAATCAAACAGCTTTTTGTTCTCTCTGTACATCAAATATTCTCTTTGCTTTGTTAAACTTTAATAGAATGCGCATTCTTTTTTTTTTTTTTTTCACTTCCAAGCTCTAACTCAAAAGCCTCTTTCCCATGCCACCTTATTTGATCCTCTTCAGATTGAAAGTTTTATTCTCTTATGGCTCCTCCCACTTTTTACTTTATACTATTTTTATTTATGTATATATCTTATCTCCTTTATTGACTATACAACAGTTTGAGGGCCAGGTAGGCTTAGGACTTATTCTTCTATTTTCTACTCTGCTTTGCACTGAATAATTGGTGTTCAACAAAAGCCTGGAGAATGGTAAGTAAAGGGGCACAAAGAGTTGCTTAAACCAATTTTATCCAAAAAATTCTAAATGAATGAAAAATTTCAGGAATGTTAGGTCTGGTGCCTACTGGTGACCATGCGAGGAAATATAACTCCGGGTGCATTGGGTTGAGTAGGAAAGAACAGCTTTTCGAGATTCTTTTTTTTTTTTTTTTTTTTTTTGATGGTTTTGTTTTAGGTCAAAGAAGATTAGTATATTAACAATTGAACACTAAAGCTTAACTGGAAAAACACTAAGGTGCTTGGTGTAGTGATACTATAATCCAGGGTAGTGATCTTCTTAACTTCATTTTTCTAAAACTATCGCTTTGGAAGTTGAGCTAAGACCAAGATAGTTTGACAACAAGTGGAGACACTTGCTTGGCACATTTACATGTAGAATAGATTTCTTTTCTTTTAAATCAAGGTTATGGATTCCATGAGGTCACGGAAGTGAGAAATATTGAAAATATTTTAGAAAGCTTAAAAGTTCACTTAATCGATAAACTCTCAGCTCTACCACTTTCTGTGTCCTTGAGTAAGTAACTTAACCTAAGTCTTAGTTTTCTCGTCTATAAAATAGGGATAATAACACTCTATAGTGTTGTAGGAGTAAATTAGTTATATTTAGTGAAGTTCTTAGTATAGTAGTTTTTGTTATGATAACCAGCATTATATAAGTTTTAACTATTATATATACCATGACTTACAAGAGTAGCTACATTTGCCTTTTCATTTCTTTGTTTGGTTGTAGGCTACATGCATGAGACACCTTATCTCTACCATTTAATACACTGTTTAGATGTTGAAATTGCTCAAATGATTTTTGTTTATTAAATGAGTACATTGAGGCCTTCTGTGGTGCTTAGTAACTATTAAAACCTTGTCATGGGAAGGGTTTAGATTAGAAATCATTCCATGATGGCAAGTGATATTAAACATTGAAATGAGAGGAAAAGACATGGGGTGAATCTGTTCATTGAAGTCTTTGGGATTAAGATAGTAGTTCACTTTTCTGAGTCATCATAGAATCCTGCTAGAATAGTAGAGAAGACTAAAGGGCAGATGAAGTCATTTCTATTTCATGATTTAAAACTGCAAATAACAATGGTCCAGTAGTATAGACAATGCCTCTTAGCATATTATTTATATTCAGGCTGTCTACTTCAGAGAATATTAATTAAATAATCTTAGGGGCATGACATTTGCTAAATTCCTCCAACCCAATATTTTAAATTGCAAGCTACTCCTTAACTTCAACACCTGAAATATAAAACAAGAACTGACAAAAATATGTGGAAAGCTATTTATGTAAATGGGTCCCTAAAGTGCTGAGAAGCTCCCTAAGTCATTTAGTGCTGCTGTACCAGATTACCCTAAACTTGGAGGGCTAAACAACAAATGTTTATTTCTCACAGTCGTGGAGCCTGGAAATCCGCAATCAAAGTACTGGCAGATCCTGCATCTAGCAAGGGTTCTCTTCCTGGTTTGCAGATGGCTGCCTTCTTGCTGTATCCTCATATGGTGGAGAGCAGAGAGAAGGGCCAAGCCCTCTGGTATCTCATCTTAGAAGGACACTAATCCTGTCATGAGGGCTCCACTCTCATGACCCAATTACCTTCTGAAGGTCCTACCTCCTAATATCCTCCCATTGTGGGGACTAGGGGTTCAACATACGAATTTTGCGGGGAAGGGTCACAACCATTCAGTCCGTAACACCACCTGATTTCCAAATATACACTTCTTCTGCTTGTCGTGATGCCTAAAACTCCGTTGTTATAAATCCATTCTTTCCGAACAACATGCTTGACTGGAATTATCTATCCACTTTGACTTGCTGTTATCACAAACAGGCCAACATTAAGTCTTAGAACTATTCAGTCCTTAGACGTGTTGTCTTAGTCTGTTCTCACACTGCTATAAAGAAATACCTGAGGCTGCGTAATTTGCAAAGAAAAAAGGTTTCATTGGCTCACGGTTCTGCAGGCTGTACAAGAAGCATGGTAGCATCTGCCCAGCTTCAGTCATGGCAGAAGGCGAAGGGGAAGTTGGCACTTCCTATGCCGGAGCAGGAGGAAGAGAGGAATGAGGAGAGGTGCTCCACACCTTTTTGTGTGTGTGTGCCCATTGTTGGCTAATGCTACACCTTTTAAACAACCAGATTTTGTGAGAACTCCATCACCAGACAGTACTAGGGGGATGGTGCTAGACCATTAGAAACGGCCCCCATGACCCAGTGACTTCCCACCAGGTCCCTCCTCCGACACTGGGAATTACAATTAGCGATGAGACGTGGGTGGGGACACTGAGCCAAACCATATCACATTTTTTCTTGATAGTGAGAGAGCGGAAGAGAGCATGGATATAAAGTGCTAATTTTAAATTAAATGGGGAGGAGTTGAATACTTTTTGGGTAGAGCACACAGGACTTTTGATGAGGGAAAGCCGCAGTGATTCTTCCAAGAGTGGCTTGGATGTCTGAGGTGCAGGATTGGAGGCAGGTAAAAAGTGGGACAAAGAAGCTACTGAAGTGGGACATCTCTGACTTGTCACTATTTTTTAAAGCCAGGTCTCATTTAAATTGAAGGTATTCGATTAGATACAGTGCTTCTCAGCCCACATTGTACTCTGACCTTACACATCCACCCTGGTGAGAAGGAATGGAGAAGAGAAGTTTGGGTGGAATGAAGACCTGGATCACAACTACTGTCACAGTAGAGGAAGCACTTGTGAGTCCTCCTTATTTTTGCCGACTTCTGTTTTTCTTGTCTGTGGTTGGGGGTTGAGATCCTGAGCTATGTCCTATCCAAGGTCCCCCCAGCTAGAACATGCTTGGATTCTATAAATTGTTTTCTGTGTAACATTCTTCCACGTAGATACTAAAGTTCATCAGTTGAAAATTTATGACCACAACTCTTTTCAGCAACTTTACACCACCACACAGGTGCATGCGTATGTGATGTGATAAATTGAGTCAATTATAAGCACAATTCTGCAAAAACAAAGACAAGCAAAATTTACTGCATCTTCCTCACTTATCTCTTTATTTCAAGCTCTAGAAGCTTTAGGGTCTGAATTATCTACATGAATTGTCCCAGCATCCCCCCTTCAATTTCTATATGGAGATAACTCAAATTATGGCCAATATTACTGCTGCCCCCAATCTCTTTTTGGCTTTGAGATAATAAACATCTCCTAACAACTTAAAAAAATTGAGATGCCCTTTTCACTTTGACCATACAGATGGAAAAATTGTAAATAACAGATCCTTGACACTCTTCAGAAATAAAATGTGATGAAGAGTTCAGTTGTCTGATTAAATTCTCCCCATAAAATCTCACCTAGACTATTCTTACCCCAGGGATAAGGACTGTGCACACAATGGACATTATTTTTCTTTTGAACATACTCGTATCTTGTCAAGATGTCATCAATACAAATACCTTGACGTTTTTAGTGCAATGATTGGGAAGCAGGTTGAATTTTTCAATCCTCCCAGCCAATATAAGTCAGTCTGAGATACTTAATTTCTATTTGAGATCCTTCGTTTCTATTATAAACAGATCCCACAGTGGGAGATAAATTTCATGGTAACAGTTTGGACTTTTTTATGAACCACCTGCAAGTTTTCTGCAAACAACATGTTTTATGGGAGCTCAAGGCAATGTTCACCCATCAAGGCCTGACAGTAAGAGGAGGATGGATGAGGCCTTATCTCAGGCACACACGTAACCTTCCCTGTCCCCTGGCCTGACCTCCCTCTGCACTCATTTATGAAAATGATTCATCTTTAAAGAGCTTCCTCGCTCTGCCTGCAGGCTGTAGATCTTTTTGCACTGAACTTGTGTAGGCTGAGGTTATAAACTTCAGTTTGTAAGCCATTTGGAGGGGCTTAATTTTGAATATTGGAAAAAGAAAGTACAATACATGTACTTCCTTAAAGGAACAGTCTCATCCTGAGACTCTCTTCTACAGAAAGATGGTCCCAAGAGATCTATTGGAAAAAAAAAAAAAAAACATCATTAGGATTCAACTTGTATTTATTTTGCTAAAGTCTTGCCTCAGCACATTTAAAACAAGTAGTGCCAGCATTGGGCTGACGTTATCATGCCGTTCTCTCCCCATACTGAGAAAGTGGCTTTGGAGCACACATTTCATGTTGGTGGAGGGCACTGCAAAGGGTGTCATTTGTGTCAGGTCTGGTGGAAATCACTAGGTTTCTCTAGAATATTCCTTTGAACTGAAAAGCCTTAGGAGGTAAGGGGTATTAACTAGAAATAAGGAGAATAAGAACTCAACAAAAGTAGACATAGGAAAAGGGAGAATAAGAAACTATGAATTGGGTCATTTATTTAGGCTAAATCTGTGGATTGTAAGAGCCAGTATTTTCATAGTACTTGTGTGTGGGATTTCATATTGGAAATATGGCAAAAAATAAATATGTGTGAGAGTTTGAAGTTAAGAAAGAGAGGATAGAATAGGTTCATAGCATGGTTTTTAAAATTCAATTTTTGTGTGTGTGTGTGTAATGCAATTTAAATAGGAATGAGATATCCTAGACCTGATATCTAGATATCTAGAGTGACAAACATTTTCTGTGTAGGGATAGCTACTCACTTGTTTTTAGGCTTTGCAGGCCTTATGATCTCTGTCACAACTACTCAGTTCTGCCAATGTAGCACTGAAATAGATGTAGTCAGTATGCTTGGACATGGGTGTGTTCCAATGAAACCTCATTTATAATGCTATGAAGCAGCCCGGATTTGGCCTGTGGCCCATAGTTTGCCCACTCAAGTCTTAGATTACTCTGGCCTCACACCAAGCCTCAGCTAGACCTGTGCCTGCTTCCATGTTCCTAGACTGAGACCGATGACGAAAGTGTAGCCATAACTAAAGAGTGGCATTTTGCTACTTAGCAGTCATCAAAATGAGTCCCATGGGAGCCTGTGTTCTGAAAGGTGGCAACTGCTGTTCCTCGAAAAAGGTGTCTGTGGTTAAGCAAGTTCGGTAAATATAGGTGAGACTTCTTGGACTTACAATTTTTAAAATGCATTGAGAATGTGAAAGAGAAGATGAAGGAGGCAGCATTTCCCAAACCTGCTCGTTCGTAGAACCTTCTTGTACTCCTGCCTCTTACCATCTTCAGAACACTATGGTTCCTTGGAACACACTTTGAGCAACCCTACCAGGGTGTGTTCCCCAGGGAGATTAGAGTCTCTGATGTTGTCTACCCTGCCCCACGACAGTAACTGAATTATGTGCTGCCTGAAACCAGATGTCTGCCCTACACAAGCTGGCTTCAGACACTCTCCCAAACTCCAAAAGCCATTCAGGTTGAATTTTTCCTCTGTCTCATACGCTGATAGCTATTTTTCTTCTTATGCCAGCTTGCCTTTCCCTAATAGGTATTAGTGGAGCATGACTGTGTGCCCACTGGCCTTTCAGATGACCACAAAATAGCAGTAGTAGAGAGGAGCTCTTCCTACATTCCATTTATTGGAATAATTACAAAGATTCCTGTAAGGACTTACTCCCTGGCAATCCCTAATGATGTAAAGCCCTACTCCAAGAAAGTTATGTCCTAACGTCTTACCTGAAGGAGAGTTTTCCTGTGCTCATAGACAGCAATGATAAAACATGGTGGCGGCCGGGCATGGTGGCTCACGCCTGTAATCCCAGCACTTTGGGAGGCTGAGACGGGTGGATCACGAGGTCAGGAGATCGAGACCGTCCTGGCTAACATGGTGAAACCCCATCTCTACTGAAAATACACACACACACACACACACACACACACACACAAACATGGTGGCTGTGGGAATTCATAGAGGATGCTGGCTGTTCTCTGGCTTATTGTTCTATGTGATGGAGTGCTGAGGAATTCAGCTCATCTCTGCTGAGCACTCTTCATGTCCATGGCACAGGACAAAGTGCTATTGAAATTAGTAAAATTAAGAAGGTATTGTTCTTGTCTTTGAGGAAATTCAAATTATGCAGGGATTAAAGGAGTATAGTAGTAAAATTGTTTTCAAATCGTGGAACCCAGAAAAGGTACAGTTTCCTCAGGAGCGAGGGATGGTAATCTGTGTGGTTTCTGGATTCCACAATCTTGCTTCAATCAGAGTAGCTCTGATGTTATCTATTTTATGTACTAGAAAAATAATAGGTGTTGGAGTCAGACACATCTCTTCTATTTACTATCGTGCTGCTTAATCCTTCTGAGCTTGTTTGCTTATCTATTTAAAGTGGATAACACCCAGGCTTCATAGATTTGTTGTGAGGATGGAATAAATGAACGTACATGAAGTGCCCAGCCCAGTTCCTGGCACACAGCAGCACCTCAGTAAAGGCCAGCCAGGACAATAGAGTAGACCATGGTGAAAACCACAAGAAAACCACGGAGTGCCTTCCATTTCATCTCACAAACAGTTGGGCTGAAAATATTTGTTGGGAAAAACATTGAATAAAGTACAAAGGAATGAATGAGAGAGAGGATTGGGGACATCTGGATGGGGGATCTCGGAAGACCCTGCAGGAGGGGGAGCATTTATGTTGCACTTTGACTCCAGGTCCTGAGGACAGAGGGTTTCTTGCCACCAGGTGACTTAGTGCAGGGATAAAAGAGGTAGCTTGGGCCACGCAGATGCCTCAGAATCGTTGAGAAGTCGTCTTTAGTGTGGCCAGGTGATATCAGGAAAAGACTTTCCTAGAGAAACATAGAATATAGGAGAATAAAAGAATGGGAGGGCAGAAGAATGTGGAGAGAGCAAAAGAGAGACACACACACATATGCACACACGCACACACATGCACACACACAAGCACACACACACGCACACACACATGCACACACACGCACACACACACGCACACACACACGCGCACACACACACGCACACACACATGCACACACATGCACACACACATGCACACACACATGCACACACACATGCACACACACACACAGAAACTATAGTTCTAAAACAACACACCAGCTCTGTGAACGACAATCCTAATTTTATGATTTAATTTTCCTTCTAAGCAAGCACAGTGGGTTTTCTCTGATTCTTTACTCTGTAATTATAATAAATAGGTCACTGATTTTTGCCCCCCAGTAGATGATTTAGAAGAGTTTTGAATTGAGGAACTAAGTTTATCCCAACTCCTCAATCCCCCAAATACTAATTGAATGGGAGACAGTTGTGTTTACCATTTGCGAGAGAAAAAAATTCAAATGCCATTATATTGGATGCTATAGATGGGTAGAAGCAAAATTAGGGGAGAAAGAATAAAGTTAAGAGTGTCCTCAGGTTCTAAATAGAGACAAGGGAATCCCTAGCATTCAATATTTCCTCATGTGAGAAATAGAAAAGACATTCTGTAGTTTTCTTTCAAGTCTTTACTTACATGAAGCATGCCTCCCTCTTTCCAATACTTACGCAGTGGATTTGATTAAGGCCTGTAGCTTTTGTTTTGTTTTGTTTTGTTTTTTGAGACGGAGTCTCGCTCTGTCGCCCAGGCTGGAGTGCAGTGGCGCGATCTGGGCTCACTGCAAGCTCCGCCTCCCGGGTTCCCGCCATTCTCCTGCCTCAGCCTCCTGAGTAGCTGGGACTACAGGCGCCCGCCACCGCGCCCGGCTAATTTTTTGTAGTTTTAGTAGAGACGGGGTTTCACCGTGGTCTCGATCTCCTGACCTTGTGATCCGCCCGCCTCGGCCTCCCAAAGTGCTGGGATTACAGGCGTGAGCCACCGCGCCCGGCCGCCTGTAGCTTTTTCTCTACGGTTTCTTCTGTGAAACTGATAGTTTTATGGCAATATTGTAAATTGAAACAAAATCACAACTACAATCTGAATTTTGTTGGGTTGTATTCCTGTTTCCTTTAAAACCCCCTGCACCAATTACTCTCCTCTCCCCTTCTCCCCCTTGCCCCCCATAACTGGAAGTTCCTGGGGACATTGCACCTGTGCACACAACATAACTCAGCTGTGTCCCTTCCCTGGGAGTCAGGAGATTGGTTACTTTAATTCAGCTTCAGTCTGTGGCTTGGCTGGACACATCTTGCTCGCTGGGTCTCTGGCACTGCTACAGTTATAATCTACAGCCACAGACCTCACCAATAAAGGCCCTCTTAAAAAGTTTTATTTATAAACTCTGAACTTAACTATCACATACTTTCAGTTGTGCTTACTTATAGATGCTTTATTTCACCAATTAAACTCTTGGTAGAATCAGTCATTGTATACTGTTTTGTACCAAGGCTGGGTTTCAACGTGACAGTTGGCTGCCTGCATATGGCTTCCAGGCACTCAGTTCGACCAAGTCCTGCCCTTTCTCTAGCCCTGCGGATCTACTTACGTTCTCAATGGGCTTAAACCACACAATGCTATGGGATGCCTCTCTCTACTTGAGATCCTACATTCCATTGGTTGACTATGAGTCTTACAGGGGCAAAGATGGCAGGGGAATCCAAGTACCAGACACCAAGCTGCATCAGAATCACTTGCTCCTCTAACACTAAGGCTTTGTAATTGGGCCAAGTGTATTTTCATGATGATTCTATTCTCAAGGAAGAATCATCCTGCAAAAGTCTCCTCAGTCATTATGCAAACAGATTTTTTATTCTTTGCCATTTTATTATTTCTGCAAGTGTACTCAGAAACTAAGGCATGTCTTTCAATGATAGGTGTAGTTTAAGTTCAGTCTGAGATTCCCTTTCTAAATAAGAACAGACCTAATATTCCCAGTATCACTAGTGGTATTCTTTCCTGTTACCTTGCTCCATAAGTTGGAAAATGGAAAGACACATCTTCGAGTTATTTCTACATTCAAAAAATAGCTGTTTTAGCCTTTAAAAAAGAACAATAGAATCTGAACTGGAAGAAAACTTAGAGCTTACCTCAGGCAATATCCTCATTTCACAGATGAAGAAAGTGAGTTCCAGCGGGACCCCATGCCTTACCCAGTGTCCTCAACAGTTTTTTTCACGGCAGAACTGAGACCAGAATTCAAGTCTCATAAAACTTGGTCCAGTATAATTTGGCACTGTATATTGCCCATTAGAAGTGTGTAGATACCCATTCGTTCAATAATTTTGTTAATCATTTAAGAAGAAAAAAATGAGGATGATTTTTATGCTCTTCTTTTTCAATTAAAAGGTTTACCTGAGGTTCATCTGCAGTCTTTTTTTTTTTTTTTTTGATATGGAGTCTTGCTCTGTTGCACAGGCTGGAGTGCAGTGGTGCGATCTGGGCTCACTGCAAGTTCTGCTTACGGGTTCATGCCATTCTCCCACCTCAGCCTCCAGAGTAGCTGGGACTACAGGCGCCCGCCACCATACCTGGCTAATTTTTTTTTTTTGTACTTTTAGTAGAGTCGGGGTTTCACCATGTTAACCAGGATGGTCTCGATCTCCTGACCTTGTGATTCGCCCGTCTCGGCCTCCCAAAGTGCTGGGATTACAGGCATGAGCCACCATGTCCAGCCATCTGTAGCATTCTTACAGTGGAAAGTCTCAGTGACTCGAGGCTAGGGTATCCTACCACATACTTAGCCACACCCCTTTTTTCACCTCCTTTTTCCTTAAACTCCTTGGCTTTGAACCTCAACCAGAGAAGAATGGGGTAATAAAGAGCGATAAAGATCAAAACCATAAGTGTAGTCATGTGGGAGGATAAGCATGCCATGGGGGTTTGGATGATCTGCAGATTGCAGTTAGCTGTGTTCAATTGTGGTTACTGCAAAAGGAGACACAAATGCGGGCGTCTGCATGCATCAATCCATAGCTACAGATCTCACCAATGAAGACCCTGGCCATCTGAAAAATAATTTGATGTATAAACTCTGAACTTAACCAATCACATACTTTCATTTTGATTACTGATAGATGCTTTATTTCACCACTTAAACGCTTGGTAGAATAAGTCTGTATGCTGTGCATTTTGGAAACACATTAACTCCAAGAGATGAGATGTTTCCATCACTGGAAATATGGTTTGCTCTGTTTACTTCTAAAATAGTGACTTCTAGATTCTTGTTCTTTCATTTGAAATTTCCTGTTAGCCCAGTTACCACCTCACCATGGTTCTTACAGCATTTGCACAGGCCCTTTCCTTTTCAAGAGGTTTCTCGCAGTTCTAAAGCTGTTGTAGAAGCCAGCTGAAAATAAATGAGGCTGAGCGATAGAAAAACCGCCCAGGGACCCGCTTCGAAAATGCTTTTGCGTTAAGTCTGGTCTTAGTGCTAACAATGGCATTCAAAAACTCGTCTGGGTCTTTTCATCTTCCCAGTTCTTTGCATACATTAACTAATTTATCCTGATAACACTCTTGTCAGGTAACAGGTGTAATCACTGTGGATTAGAATATTTGGGGATCCAGAAGTTATTAAAATCTTAGATTCTCGGTCTTCTCAATAACGCCTCCAAACGGAAATCCCTTCAGTGGTAACCAGGTTTCCACGGTACTCCTGTTTCAAAGGAGATACTCCCTTTACTGGCTCCAAATTTTAGAAAGCGTGGATCTTAGCAAGATAAAAAATTGAATACCTATAAAATATCTACCTTACTGAGCTGCCGAGAAGTGTTACACTTTTCCTTTCATTAGAATAAATTAAGGTATGAGTTACAAGTCACCCTTTTTAGCGCATGCTTTGGCATGACTTTTCACAAACGTTACAGTTGAGCAACCATCACACATAATCGAGACATAGAACAAGTCCATGACGCCCTCCAAATCCCCCCGTCACTTTTAGCCGATGCCTCCTCCTGCCCCCGATCACAGGCAATTCTGTCTCCATAGCTCTGCCTTGACAAGAGAATTATAAATGTCATCATATAATATGCAGCCTTTGAACTCTGGTTTCTTCCTCTTGGTGGAATGCTTTTGATTTCATCCATGTTGTTGCATGTTTTTGTAGTGTACTTGCAATGTTGGGAGGTACCACAGTTAGTTAATTGATTTTGCATGTGAGGAACGTTTGGATTTTTTTTCTAGTTTTTGGTCAATGCAAATGAAGCCACTATAAACATTGCATACAGGTGGACATGTTGTGTGGACATGAATTTTCATTTCTCTTGGGTAGGCTTATACTTTTAAAATTTACTTATATTCAGGTGGAGAAATAAGAATAAATATGACACACGAAGCAATGTACAGAGGAAATCATTGTTGACATCCTGGGTATCCTGACACTTAAACTTTTTGGATGACAGTTTCCTTAGATCCTAACTCACTAGGCACCCAGGGCAAAGAAGTGTGTCTTCAGGCTGCTTTCAAGTACTTGGTATATGCAAGCACCTTTCAGTCATTTACCAAATATTAATTGAGCAGCTACTATGTGCTAGCCATTTTTTCACACACTATTCTTGATAACGAAGTAAGGAACAAGGATGTTTCTGAACAAATAATGACACATACTTTGCTATCTGTATGCACCAGTATTCTGTACTCCAATTACTCTGTCATAAAGTCTGTGTGTGTGTGTGTGTGTGTGTGTGTGTGTGTGTGTGTGTGTATGTGTGTGTGTGTGAGAGAGAGAGACAGAGAGACAGACAGAGAGAGAGAGAGAGAGAGAGAGAAGGAAAACAAGAAGACTTTCCCACAAATCTATATCTTCTGACATGGAATGGTAAGTTGCATTTCAATTATCTGTTAATTCCTTGGAAGATTTCAGAGCTTTCTTTATGGTGCTCACTAATCTCTCCTATCATGACCCCAAAGTTGTGTAATGGATTGTGAACCAAGTGGCATCATGCACATAGACCAAGTAAATCAGGAGATGGCCTACTGGTATGAGGTGAGAGATCCTTGGACGAGTCCTACCGATAAATTTCATCCCCACTGTCTTGTTATAAATGTGTAAGGTGCTGTTATTAGATATTTCCTCTTTTGTGTTCATCATTATTGTTGTTTTCAATAAAATATCAGATTGTACTGGAAGGGAGAGTGCAGACCACAGCATTATCTTATTTGTGTTAACTAAGAGGAATCTGGACGCATGAAAGCCACTCCCAAGAAAGTAACTATGAGGAAAGGAGAGAGAAGAGAAGCTTAGAGATGGGAATGTGTGACAGGAAAACTCTTCACATTTTTGCCTGAGATTGATCTCCTAGGGAAAAAAGAGATGGAACTCTGTCGAATCATCTCTCGGATCATTCCGTAGGGTGCTCAATTTTACAATCAAATCAAGACATTGACTAGGCCACTAGGTTTATTACCAAGTCTTCAATTCATTGAATAATTTTGTGCTTCTAGAAAACAAACAAAATAAAATATTTGATCAACAGAATTGTAATATGTGTGTGTATGTATATATATGTTTGTGTATAAACTTGTGTATATACAAGTTTGGGAAGCAGGAAAAGCTCTTACTTCACACAACAAATATAGAGAAGATATTTGAAATGATGGGGTTAGCCCTAGAGAGGAGGGTGGGCGTTTGTCTGCTAATGTACACTGAATAATCTGGGTTTGCTCTAAACATTTCCCATTGAGATACTGAATGATTCCAATAATCTGGGCTACGATTATTTGATTTTATATGAACACACTTTCAAAATTATGAAAAGCCCATTTCCTTCTCAGAAAGGACCAGGATCCCTCTTGCTGTCCCAGACCACCAGAGCTAACATTGGGTTCCGGTGAAATGGAAACGTTGAAATGACAAGTAAGGCATTTTCGGGGAACCACCACTTGCTCCTTTCCTTGATGAATTGTCATGCTTTTCTGAGAACATAACCCATCACTCCTCTGAAATAGGGGATCAGATAACCAGGTCATGCTCAGCTGATTTGCCAGCTGATAAATGGTGAACTTTACTGAGGCTCCCTGCCCACAAGTTTCTTTTGAGAAGAAAAGGACCAGAGTCAGAGATAATGAGGCAGCCTCATGACTTTTAGCATAGTCATGGTTTCCTCGGCCCCCACATTGATAGCAGTAACTTCCTTGTCATCATCAACATCCTATTTGTCCATTTCATCTGTAGCAGCAAATGCTGCCGTAACAGAAATGATTAGAGGAACCGTGCCGGAGATGCAGTGAACATTCAATAAATATTAGAGAATGAGGCTAATAGCGGTGATGAGAGCTCTTCTCAGTGATTTAAGCAACGTGCTTCAGGAGGTGTGTTGCCTTTCCTACCAACCCGAAGTAGCATTCTACACACATATAGCCAAATGAGATATCAACATGGTTGTTCAGAGAGGGTATCTTGTATCTCTGATTCCCGAGGTCTTGTATCTCCTTGCTCTTACTGTGATCCATGAGCATTGCAAATAAGTACCAAAAACACTAAAGACTGGTGAGTGAAATGTCAGTCAGAATTGCAGATTGGAACGCATCTGATTATTGTAGGATAGTAAGCTTGAGAAAAGTAGCAAGAACTCTGTTAGGTGCTACACATAGGAGATGGTTTGTCTAGAATGGTGAGAGCATAGAGTAAGGTGGATTTTTTTTTTCTGTGGGGCTGTGTTTGGGGTGGGATAGAGTGATAGTATAGTGGGGACCAGGGAAAGGAGATTTAGAGGACCTTTAAAATTCACCTTCTAGGGAGAGATTTTGTCAAGAGCAAATTGCAGAGGTGCATGACAGGGGATGCGCTCTTTTTGATTTTTAAGTCTGGGGTGATAATACTAGTACTGCTAATAATAATAGTTAATATTCATCGAGAATTTACACTGCTTGGGAGCTGTGATAACTGTTTAACATTTATTATTTAATTTAATGCCTACTATATTAGTCTATTTTTACATTGCTATAAGGAACTACCTGAGACTGGGTAACTTATAAACAGAAGAAGTTTAATTGACTCACAGTTCCACATGGCTAGGGAGTCCTCAGGAAACTTACAATCGCGGCAGAAGGCGAAGGGGAAGCAGGCACCTTCTTCACAAGGTGGCAGGAGAGAGAAAGAGAGTGAGTTTGGGAACTACCAAATACTTTAAAACCATCTGAGCTTATGAGAACTCACTCCTATCACAATAACAGCATGGGGGAAACTGCTCCCATGACCTAATCACCTCCCACCAGGTCCCTTCCTTGACACGTGGAGATTACAATTTGAGATGAGATTCGGGTGGGGACACAGAGCCAAACCATATCACCTACAACGACCAATTAAGTTGGATAACTACTGTTGTTGCAAGGAGGAAGTTGTGGCTTAGATTTAAGTAAACTGCCCAACACCACACAGCTTGCTAAACAGGGAGATTTGAACCAGGTTCTGGAGTTGGACTGTGTGGGTTCAGATGGTATCAAAAGGAAGGATGGACAGCTTAATTTTCAGATTGAAATAAATGCAGTGTAAAAGTGGCAGAGATAACATTATGATTAATATTTCCCTCCACATGTCTTTGCTTTTATTTTCTTTCAATCCTCTTGATCCAGGGTCACAGACTATGGCTTATGGATTAAATCTGGCCTGACCCCTGTTTTCATAGGGACTGTGAGCTAAGAATTGTTTGTATGTTTTTAAATGGTTGAAAAAAAAATTAAAAGAATATTTGAAGAAATGTGAAAATGGTATGACATTCAAATTTCAGTGTTTACACATAAAGATTTTTATTTTTTCATATTTAAAAGTAAATACAATATAAAGAAGAAAGTCTATTGTAAAAATATTTTTCTCATCTATACGTAAAGTTTTACTGCAACACAGAAAAGCCTACTAATTTAAGTATTGTCGATAGCTGCTTTCGATTTACAATGAAAGGGTTGAGTGGTTGTGAGAGGAACTATACGGTGTGCAAAGCCTAATGTCTGATTGTTCACAGATAAACCTTACCAATCTTTGCTTTGATTTCTGAGAATAAAGTACTTAAGGAGAAAGATTTTGTATTTTTAGTAGAGGTGGGGTTTCAGCATGTTGGTCAGGGTGGTCTTGATCTTTTGATCTCATGATACACCGGTAGGCAGTTGTTTCTAAGAGGCGATTCTAAGGGGCTTGGTCAGGAAGTATGCCATGTCGACTCCATTGCCTGTCATTCTACCTTCAGGGATTCTACTTTCTGGGAGACTGCTGGGATTGTGTTCTGTCTCCCTCACTTGCTATGTAAGCTTGGTAAACGTTGCTTAACCTTTCTACGTTTCAGTTTCCACATCTGCAAAATGGTGATAATAGCACCAACTTCAAAGGATTGCAGTAAGGATATTAAATGAGATAATCTGGTAAGGAGTTCAGAACAATGCCTGGCACATGGTCAGAGCATACACACATGTTAACTAATTGTCCTTATCATGCCAGTAAGTTTCTCCTATGACAGGCGCTTATCGCACTTGTTAACACCTGGTAGCTCCATCACTGAATTGTTCAATCAAGTCAGATGCATCTCTTCTTGACCTCCATTACCTCTTCCCTTAGCACAACTAGAATGGTTTCCCTGGCTTCTCTTGGCTCAGGAGCAGGCAAAGCAGAGATACCAAGTCCTCAACTACATCTGCTCAACTACAGTTGGCTCTCTCCTCACTGGCTCCTGGGGCCAGTGTAACTATTCAGGTGGGCATGGGAAAAACCCTGTGAACTTGGAGACTGAGGCCTGACTTGGTAAATGCGTTCATGATCTCTAAAGGCTGGGAGACTTAGCAGGCTAAGCCTCATTTCCTTAACACTGAAGGAAATGAGCTGTCTCACGGGCAAGTGGGTTAGGTAGTTCTTTCTTTCTCTTTTTCTTTCTTTCTTTCTTTCTTTCTTTCTTTCTTTCTTTCTTTCTTTCTTTCTTTCTTTCTTTCTTTCTTTCTTTCTTCCTTCCTTTCTCCTTTTTTCTTTTCTCCTTCCTTCCTTCTTTTCTTTCTTTCTTTCTTTCTTTCTTTCTTTCTTTCTTTCTTTCTTTCTTTCTTTCCTCCTTCCTTCCTTCCTTCCTTCCTTCCTTCCTTCCTTCTTTCCTTCCTTCTTTTTCTCCTTTTTTCTCCTTTTCTCCTTCCTTCCTTCTCTTCTTTCTTTCTTTCTCTTTCTTTCTTCCTTCCATCCTTCCTTCCTTCTTTCCTTTTCTCCTTTTTTCTCCTTTTCCCCTTCCTTTCTTCCTTCCTTCCCTCCTTCTTTCCTTCCTTTTCTCCTTTTTTCACCTTTTCCCCTTCCTTCCTTCCTTCCTTCCTTCCTTCCTTCCTTCCTTCCTTCCTTCCTTCCCTTCCCTTCCCTTCCCTTCCCTTCCCTTCCCTCCTTCCTTCCTTCCTTCCTTCCTTCCTTCCTTCCTTCCTTCCTTCCTTCCTTCCTTCCTTCCTTCCTTCCTTCCTTCCTTCTTCCTTTCTTCCTTTCTTCCTTTCTCTTTCTTTCTTCTTTCCAGAGTCTTGCTCTGTCACCAGGCTGGAGTGCAGTGGTGCAATCTCAGCTTACTGAAACCTTCGCCTTCAAGGGATTCTCCTGCTTCAGCCTTCTAAGTAGCTAGGACTACAGGCATGTGCCACCACGCCCAGCTAATTTTTGTATGTTTAGTAGAGATGGAGTTTCAGCATGTTGTTCATGGTGGTCTTGATCTCTTGACCTCATGATCCACCCGGTAGGCAGCTGTTTCTAAGAGGTGACTCTAAGGGGCTTAGTCAGGAACTATGTCATGTAAACTTCATTGGCTGTCATTCTACGTTCAGGGATTTGTTACTTCACCAGCATGATGAGGGCAGGGGTAGGGATGGGAGTGGGAGTGGGGAACACTGGGAGGAAGAGTGGGACATGGCACCGAAATCCAGTCTTGCCTACTTGAGAGTGTTGCAGGGGCCAACTCCAATTATGATGTCAGCATGGCATAAAGATAGGGTGGGCTATGACAAGGTGCAGTGGCTCATGCCTGCAATCCCAACCATTTGGGAGGCTGAGACAGGAGGATCACTTGAGCTCATGAGTTTGAGATGAGCCTGGGGAACATAGTGAGAACATAGTGAGACCCCGACTCTACAAAAAATTAAAAAGGCATGGTGGCATGCACCTGTAGTCCCAGCTACTCCGGAGGCTGTGGCTAGAGGATTGCGTGAGCCCAGGAGGTAGAGGCTGCAGCGGGTTATGATCGTGCCACTGTACTCCAGTCTGGGTGACAGAAGAGACCCTTTCCGAAACAAAAACAAAAGCAAAAAAGAAAGTATAAGCCGCAGTGTCAGTATGGAAGACGATTTCCTCTTCTTCAGAGCTCCTGAGATGGGGTCTTTCTAGAGTATGATAGATTTGATCCTTAAGCAGGGTAAGGACTTGATATGATTATTTCAAAATAAGTAATTACCAGCTAACTGGTCACTGTAACAGACTCCTCACAGTCACAGAGCAGTAGTGAAATGTTCTCATTCATTATTCAAAACCCACTCTCTGCATTTATTCAGCGCTTTATTCCGTCTCTTGTTCATCTGTGTTTTGTTTCTTAGGGGAATTGCACTAGAATAGGATTGGCAGACTTAGGCTCATAGGTCCTAGCTTCTAATTCGATTAATGACCTTCGGTATGACTTTGAGTTTTTGAGACTGTTAGTTTACCCCTTCTTATTCTTGAAGAAGAGATGGGGATAAATTCAGAGGCATTGTCATGGATGGATTCTGGGTTCAGATCCAAGTTATTCAATTCATATCTTCATGATCTTGAATGAAGAAATTCACCTTTCTGTGTCTCCGTTTCCCCATCTGTAAAGTAGGCATATTGGTAGTATCCCCCACATGAAGTTGTTGACAGGATCAAGTGAGTTAGCTGATTTAGCTAGAATGTTTAGAAGGGTAAATGTTATCAGATTGTTTGCTTATTGTTGCCATGATTATTTCCGAAAGAGGTAGTCCTGTGTAGCATTGAATAGATTGCTACAATCAATCCACATGGCTATCCTCTGACGTGGTTTTTGTCCCAATAGATGGAATCATGGCTCTATGAAGTAGAAGGACTTGCTTAAGGTCACTCAGCTAATAGGTGAGAGGGCAGGTATTCAAATCCAGTCTCATTAACTGGAGAACCCATGCATGTTCTGTGAATACTTTCACTTCTAAGATCCATCAATTCTGTATTCAGACCGGGCCTAATAATGCAAGTTAGAACAAGTATTTGAATAATGAATAAGGTAGCACACTATCACTTGAATATTTTCAGGTGAAGTGTTTTCCTTACGTTCTCCTTATTAGAGCATTGAACGGTGAAGCTGAATAGCATGTGCTGTTTCAGATCACGCTGCACGACTCTTAGGGCTAGGTTTTGAGACTTTTTTTTCCTACTGCCAGGCATGATATAGACAAGCCATAGACATTTTCTTTCTTATCTCTCTCCCGTGAGTGCCAAGCAAGTGAACCTCAGGTGAGTTTGCAACTCAGACGGAGTGTGTGGCCAGGTGGAACGTGTGATTGAGTGCTGGTGGAGGTGGGAGTGGGAAAGGCGAAAAACATAATTAATTGTTACCAGAGGGAAAGTTGAACTGGGTGGAGGTTTAGAATGAGTCACCTGGATCTTTGACTCAAGTGACTTAATGAGTTTCTGCAACGCCTTCTGATAAAAGTTTGGCCAAGGAGACTTGTATTTCGTCCAGGGTGTAACCACCCCAAGCCTTGATCACTGTTTAGAAGCAGCGACTGCCATTTTGTAAAATGATGATTCAAAGATTGGAAAGTAAAGGGGAAAGGCTCGGTTTAACTGGGTTGCTGTTCCGGGATACCACACGGCACAGGTGGTAGCTGATTAACCTATCGAGAATAAAGAAATATGATTGAGAAATACCAGAGGTGAAACTAGGCTCAAAAAGTGGGACAGAAGAACCAAGAAGGGGAGAAAAACAGATCAAAGCAGGGGAAGCAAGTCTTCGTTAGAAAATCATCCAAACCAAACAACAAACATGGGTGTTGGCAATAATGGAGTTGCCTTTCTTTGAAAACAACGGGTTCAACAAATATTTGTGAGTTCCTGAGGAGGTGTTTTAAGTCACTGTGCCTCTTGCTGCATTTGTAACCACCTACTTAGTATACTGAGCTTGGTAGATAAACCCTGCTATTCATTTTTAAGCTTCTTTTAAAAACATCTCATTCCATTTGTTACATGTCCACAGGAGAAAAATGAGATGTTCCTACCTGCTAAAGTTGCTTTTCTAAAGTCAAACAATTGTGTTAAGCCTTTTCTTATGAACTCTAATGGTTTGTGATTGCAAAAAGAGTTCAGACATAGTAGCCTGATGTACAAGTTTTTTTTTTTTGTTTTTTTTTTTGTTTTTTTTGTTTTTTTCCAGACAGCATTTTGCTCTTCTTGCCCAGGCTGGAGAATAATGTTATGATCTCGGCTCACTGCAACCTCTGCCTCCTGGGCTGTTCAAGTGATTCTCTTGCATCAGCCTCCCCAGTAGCTGGGATTACAGGTGTGCACCATTATGCCCAGCTAATTTTTGTATTTTTAGTAAAGACTGGCCACCATGTTGGCCAGGCTGGTCTCGAACTCCTGACCTCAGGTGATCCGCCTGCCTCAGCCTCCCAAGGTGCTGGGATTACAGGCGTGAGCCACCGTGCCCTGTCTATACAGGCTTTTACTACCTGGAGCTGCCTAGTGTTTTCACTTTGCATCTGTTGCTTCCTCCTGGGACTACAATACTCTAACTGCTTTGGATTAGGTGACCTTCCTAGGTCATGAGAGTCCTTAGCTTTTTGGCCTCTATTGCACAGAATCTTCTTCTGCCTGGAATCCAAGTCCTCATTTTTCTGCACCTGGGAAACTTCTATTTTCCTTCAAGAGGCAGATTCTGCCACTTCAGAAAGATTGTGTTTTGGTTGTCTATCTTCCTATGCCCATTTAGGAATTTCTGAAAAACAGATACATATTTGTTACAATACAGTATGCATATATCAAAATTTATTTAACCTTTTCCGTAATATTTAGGGAGTTGCCACTTTTTTTCTCTCCTATAAACATAACACAATAATTGTTCTCGCCCATAGATCCCTCTGATTTTTGCCGATGCTTTTCTAGGACAAATTTTTTTTTGAAATGGTAAGAATAAAGAGTTTTAATACTTTCCTGCCCTCAGTACACATGCCATGTTGTTTTCTATACAAGTTTATCTGTTTCAGTGTTGGATCTGTCTCCACCCTGGGTCTCATTCTCAACCAAAAAAAAAAAAAAAAGAAAGAAAGCAAAAGAAAAATTTTGCTTATTTTGTAAACAAAAGTGCTGTTTATATTTAATATAGATTTTTCTGATTAGTACTTAGGCTAAAGTTATCTTTCTGTTACTTATAAGTATCAGTATTTCTTCTTCTATGATTTGGCTTTTCTGGCCATTTGCCCATTTAGTTTTCTTTTTTAGAGCTGGGGTCCCGCTCTGTTGCCCAGGTTGGAGTGCAGTGATATAATCATAGCTCACTGTGGCCTTGAACTCCTGGGCTCAAGCAATCCTCTCACACCAGTCTCCTGAGTATCTGGGACTACAGACATGTACCACCAGCTAATTCTTTTATTTTTATTTATTTTTTTATAGAGGCAAGGTCTTCGTTTGTTACCTAGGCAGGTCTTGAACTCCTGTCCTCAAGTGATTCTCTTGCCTTGGCCTCCCAATGTGCTGGCATTACAGGCATGAACCACTGTACCCAGCCATACTGTTACCATATTTCATTGTACATTGTGTAATACTCTATTGCAGGCTGGGCACAGTGGCTCAAGCCTGTAATCCCAGCACTTTGGGAGACCAAGGTGGGTGGATCACCTGAAGTCGGGAGTTCGAGACCAACCTGACCAATATGGTGAAACTCTGTCTCTACTAAAAATACAAAAATTAGCCAGGTGTGGTGGTGGGCGCCTGTGGTCCCTCCCAGCTGCTCAGGGGGCTGAGATAGGAGAATCGCTTGAACCTGGGAGGCAGAGGTTGCAGTGAGCCGAGATTAAGCCATTGTACTCCAGCCTGGATGACAGAGTGAGATTTCCTCTAAAACAAACAAACAAACAAACAAACAAAAAAACAAACTCCGTTGTAGCACTTGAAAAAAATAAAAGAAACAAAATCTGTTGAGCTCTTATCATATTCCATATGCATTGCACTGATTATCTCTCCTAATAATACCACGAAGCAGGCACTATTATACCCATTTTAAAGATGAACAAGTTGATGCACAGAGAGGTTAAATAATTATGTAGAGTCACATAGTCAGTAACGGATAGGAAAGGGGTACAAATTCCAGCAGCCTGATCTGAGAATCTTCACTCTCAGCAGATACCCTCAACCATTTCACTTCTCCCTTTTTAACATCAGGTTTGTTGAAATATCACTCTTATTTAGTAAAATCCATCCTTTTAAGGTGTACAGCTCTATGCATTTTGACATCATACCATAATCAAGATACAGTCACACAATCACCCACTCCTAGTCAGCTCTCTTCCCTTTTCCCAGTCCCTGGCAATTGCTCCTGTGTTTTTTGTTAATATAGTTTTGCCTTTCCCAGAATGTTATATAAGTGGCATTGTGCTGATTGTGCTATATATGGTTTTTGAGTCTTCGTTCTTTTACCTAGCCTCATGCTTCTGAAGTTCTTATCTGATGTTGCACGTGTCAGTAGCTCATTCGTTTTTATTGCTATGTAGTATTTCATTGTGATGGATGTAACTTAATTTTTGTGGTGGTTTTCCTTTTATGTTTGTATCCCTCATTTATACTATGTGCCCTTTGAGGGTACCAGTGATGCCCTGGTCATCTTTAGGATCTTGACACAGCACTTCATGCTCAGTTGTGGTCTGTCGATTTCCGTCATAGAAATGAAGTAGTAAGGGACCATGACAAACAATATACACACTCATTAATAGTAAAATAAATGAAAGTTATTCAAATTTTAGATATCCATAGATGCCAATTAACCTAGCAAAGCAATAGACAATTTTTAAAAAAAAATCACTGAATGCTAGGATCCAGGGGACATACATTCATAGATGACTGCCATTGGTGGAATTTATAAATTGGTTTAATTTTGCTAGACACAAACCTGCAATGATGTAAAAGGAGATAGACACTCTTCTAGGCCTAGATCCATTCATTCAATTACTAGGCAGGTATGCAAAAGAGAAATCTGAGTAAAGATATATATAGCAGAACGATTTGTAAAGTCTCGCATTTTAAGCAATTCAAATACTCCCAAATTAGGAAATATGGAAGCTAACTACATATTCCAGCATAAATGGATACTATGTAGATTAAAAATGAGAATAACATGACTGATGTAACATGCAAATATATGAAAATAAGAAATTAGGATTGGTAAGTTTCTATTCATTTTTAAAATTTGTAAAATATATCTTGAAGAGTCATTACCCCAAATTACAAACACACACACACAGAGTATTTTTACTAAAGTAAGATAAAAAGAAATCTGTCTGTGGCAGGTTAGTTACTCAATCAAATGGTAATTCTGATGCTATGTAGATAGTGGTGCTGGAACAGAAGAATATCTAAAACATAGAGCACACCGTCTGATATTGTGGCCGAGGCATGACTATCTGTATATAATTAAAATTAAATGGAATCAACTTTACAGGTTTTTCAGGCCACTCTCCTTATCTGTTTACTCCCTCTTTTCTCATATCTAGGTTTCCCTCAATTGCTAGACATTTGGTGTGGAATTGCCTAGGTGAATTAATTAAATTGTTTTTATTCAGAATGAACAAAGAGTTTAATACGGATAGATGCAGTTTATTTTCTTTGAAAGTTTCATACTCGGCTGAATATTCACTTTCTGTTTGGTTCCAGGTCTTCCCCGTTTTTGGAAGACTGTGCTAGTTTGGTGAGTATTTGACAATTCAAGTTTCTTCCACATAGAAGGCATCAGAATGACGTTTCCTAGGAAAATTCATGCTGCGGGCACAGGCTGTGTGACAGTGAAAAGACAATATTGGGTGCTCTGGCTCCATCCTTTCTGTCCCCTTTCAGAACATGTTTTAAACCTATTAAAGACATTTTTCTTTATCGTGAAAGTTAATTTTGACTCTCATAGATCGACAGATCAGTCATTTGTTTTGGTGATGAGCACTTTTGCAATATTTCTTGTGTAGCGCTAGCGAGAACCTGATAGTACTTCTCCTAACAGTTGAGAAGACTGAAGTGTTGAAAACAACTTGTCGAATATAAAAGCAAGAGCCCTAGATCTTCGAGAAAGCACATCTTTGCTCTTACAGTCAAGGCTGGCTCTCAGTAGGGCATATCTACCCTGCTTTCTGGCCCTGTCCATGAGCACTCTGGATCTCTGCAACAGGGCAACGTAATGAACCAGCCGTTGGTGTTACCTGAGAGTGAAGAGAGAAAGACACATAATGAACCATGAATCACAGGAGCTCGGGATGTGAACACTGAAAGGGAGGATGGCTGATTCTAATGAGCCTTGAATAAGCACCATATGACTGCTATGAAGGTAGGAGATCAGGGGTAACTGAAGATTACCCCTGATTGCTTACCCATGCAGTTTACCATTGATGTTAGGATACACTACATACCCAGACCTGAACCTCACAATCTTCTTCTATAGCATTCCAAAAAGTGCTTCATGAGGTGCATTCAATGAATACATTCAAAGGTGAGGCAGAATAAGGGCTGACTGGAGCAGACTTCATTAGGAAGATTTCCTGAAACAAACATGATTCATGAATTTTTTTTTTTTTTTTTTTTTTTTTGAGGTGGAGTCCTCCTCTGTCACCCAGGCTGGAGTACAGTGGTGTGATCTTAGCTCGCTGCAACCTCTGTCTCCTGGGTTCCAGCAATTCTTGTGCCTCAGCCTCCCTAGTAGCTGGCATTACAGGCGCCTGCCACCATGCCTATTTTTTTTTTTTTTTTTTTTTTGTATTTTTAGTAGAGACGGGGTTTCACCATGTTGGCCAGGCTAGTCTTGAACTCTTGACCTCGGGTGATCTGCCTGCCTCGGCTTCCCAAAGTACTGAGATTACAGGAGTGAGCCACCAGGCCTGGCAGTGATTCATGAAATCTAACAGAACAGAAGAGGTAGAATATTTGGGGATAAAGGGAAATATGCAAGAGGAAGGGAGAGTACATTTTCTTTCTTATTTATTGAGAGTATATCATGCACCTAACCCTGGAGACGGTGTTTAGGGATCAAGAGTAACTGAGGTAAGTTGGTGAAAGGAATGGTCCTGTCGTGAAGGAGATTTCAATCTTACGGGGTGCCTAGGCAAGTTGAAGTCAATTATAAGAGTGGGAGAATGTTCGTTTGAGCAATTGTAGGGCACTAACCAGTTGATTATTGGATGTGAGTTAATAGAAAAATCTTCTAGGAGACATTGGCAACTAAGTTAAAGCTTAAAGGAAGGGAAGAGATAACCTGGGTACCAGGGGCTCTGGCTGCCATGTGGAAAAGTTTGGATGTACATTTCATCTTACATCCCCCTTACAGAGGGAAATGGGGACGCAGTGAAAGATCCTAAGCCAGGAATTGATAGGATTAAGTTTGCATCTTAAAGGCGTTACTCTGGTTACAGAAGAGACAATGGATTGGAGAGAGACAAACTGAAGGTATGGATAGTTTGAAGACTGTTGCGGTCATCTAAGCAATCAACGAGCCAAGCCATTGTCCCGATGGAGATACAGGAGTGTGTGCGAATTAATGAGATGGACAGGAGACAGAATCGCAGCAGTGCATAAGGCTTGTAAAAGAGTGAGGCAAGACTAACTCCTAGGTTTCGGGTTTTGGCCATGGGATAGATGACGCTGCGTGTCCTGAGCTGGACAACACAGGAAGACTTGTGGGTTTCAGAACAGGAGGGGTAAGACAGGAAGAGGCAAGAAGCTTAGCTTTTCTTTTCTTTTCTTGTTTAGTTTTTCTTTTTCTTTTTTTTTTTGGAGACAGGGTCCTGCTCTGTCACCCAGGCCTGAACATGTTCACTACAGCCTTGACCTCCCCAGCTCAAGTGATCCTCCTGTCTCAGCCTCCCAAGTAGCTGGGACTACAGGTGCTTACCACCATGCCTGGCTAAATTTTGTATTTTTTGTAGAGATAGGGTTTCACCATGTTGCCCAGGTTGATCTTGAACTTCTGACCTCAAGCAGTCTGCTTGCCTTAGCCCCTTGATTTTCTTAAATTCAAGATTCTTGTGAGATATTCATGTGGAGATGTCTTACAGGAAGTTAGTAATGATGGAATGGCAAAGAGCTGAGCTTATGAGAAAGGGACGTGGATTTGAGAGTGATGAGAAGGGTCGGAAAAGACTTTGAAGAGATATGGAACCAAATGATGGATTCAGGAATGTAATTTATGCTAATGTAGAGTTCTTGGAATTACAGAGAGGAGAGGTTGATATTATCAGTGTCTGCTTATATTAATCCCTAAGAATCAGAACTTTAATGAGGCTTAAAGAAAAGTTTAGGAGGAAGCAGTGGTGCTAATTAGACTCAAAGCTACAAACTAGAACAGGAAAGACATCTCATATTGTTGCTGTCAGTAATTTTACTTAAGCCATTTGCTTCTAGATAACATCAAACTTCCACCTGTAAGGTGAGGATAGCAGCCTGACCCACAGCACCGTTTAAAATTGATCATAACATACCTTAAAATGATCACCAGTCTTGATCATTTCAGGAGTTCCTCACTGCATTTGATATGGGATTTCTAAAAATAGTGTTTCATTTGCCCAACTAGGACCATTCATATTTGTAAGGTACTTGACATTGTATAAACACCTTCAAAGACATTACATCATTGGATTCTCTCAGTAATCTAGTGAAATAGGCAAGAGAGTCATTATTATTCTTTCAATTTTACAGATGAGAAAACTGGGGCTGTAAGAGGTGAAATGACTTGTCCAAGATAAGTCACCATCTAGTAAGTGGCAGATCTGGAAATATATCTAGTTAAGGCATCTGGACTACAAATATGATTACAGTTTTTACCATTATTCCATAACAGTCCATCACTTAGTCTTTGGATTCAGATTAAATGATTTAACTAGATCAACTGGACTATTCAGATTAGCATATGTATGAGACAATCAGCCACACGCAAGCCATTGGGTAAGGTATTAGAGAGACACAATGACAAGTACAAGACATCTTTGGGAACTGAAAATCTCCTTGAGGCACATAAAAGTGTCTGATCAATTGCAAATAGTAATAGAGACATAAAATGATAGCAATAATCCAAGACATCTTAAAATGTTGGGGATGGACCATCAGTACTCTATAGATTCAGAGAGAAAGTCATTTGCACAAACTTCGTGGAGGAAGCATGACTTGAATTTAGCCTAGGAGATAATCAGAGAGAAAAACGAAAGCAGCTAAGGCCAGGACACACAGGGCACAATGGCAATGAGAAGGGACAATCAAGATTGCTTGACAGGGAGTAGAACCGGTTGGTTGGAACAGATGTTTTATGCAAAGATGTTATGTTGAAAATTCTGTAGAGGTAAAGTGGGCTGTTGTTAAAGAGCTTTGAAATATTAATCTAAGAGGGTTAGTAAAGTTTTTTTTTTTTAACCTGCGTTGTTTTATCAGATTCTTTTTTTTTTTTTTTTTTTTTGAGACAGAGTCTTGCTTTGTTGCCCAGGCTGGAGTGCAGTGGCATGATCTCAGCTCACTGCAACCTCTGCCTCCCAGGCTCAAGCGATTCTCATGCCTCAGCCTCCAGAGTAGCTAGGGTTACAAGTGGGCACCACCACACTCGGCTAGTTTTTTTATTTTTCAGTAGAGATGAGGTTTCATCAGATTGGCCAGGCTGGTCTCGAAATCCTGACCTCAACCGATCTGCCCGCCTTGGCCTCCCAAAGTGCTGGGGGTTACAGGCGTAAGCCACCATGCTTTGCCAAGATTAGTTTTTAAAAAATCACATGGTTAATTCAGTGGAAGATTTCTGAAACTTCATGTACTGATTGATTCATTTGTTAAAAATTAATCTCATTTTGTTGTTCAGTTTCCTAACCACAATGAGGGAAAATCTTCCGTCCCCCTCTATTAGAAATCAACTGCATTTAAGTAATAAAAGTTAAACATAGAATTGATGTGCTATTTTCTACTAAATTGCTGAGGTTTTCAAAAAGCAACCTGCTGAGGATCTTTGGAGAATGTTTCATCTGCTAATGGAGAACCTCTCTTCTTTGGGGACTTTCCTGAGAATTTCCTTGAGGTTAGCTCTCATTGCATTCAATGGATCAAGTACTAACACATTGAAAAAGACAACTTTTTCCAACAAGGGAAAGCAAATGTCAAAAACTGACAAAAGAAGTCAGAAAATGTGGCAATTCTTTGGCTTACAGTTAGAGAAGATGATGGCATCCGACATTTTAAGCCACCTGTTTAAAGCACACACACATCCCAGTACTTAAGGAAGCTAAAGCTGAGGCTACTTTAAATCTTATCAAAACCACTATCAGAAAAAGATGACAAAAAATACTGTATGTTTACTGATAGCTCTAGTCACCATTCATGTCTGACAAATTATATAGCCAGTAGACAACTTTGGGTTATCTCCTGGAGATATCAGTGATGTTACCACATTGGCGATGGCTTAGCCTGAACAGTGAGAAGAGGCTAAAGGCTTCTGTACCGACGTCTGATTATGTAATATTCGACGTGTGCCAAAAACTTCTAATCAGGATAAATGAGTTCTGAGCAGTGAAAAGAAAAATGCATTACCTGTGCTAGCATAGATCCTGAGACGCTTATCAGGAAACACATTTCATGGTCTCAAAAGAGCTCTGTGGTTCTTCTTGGAAAGGCGAGTACTTTCCAACTAGACAAAGGTTTCACTATTACTTGGTGCAACTGAGTCAGGCACTGTTTTGAAAGTAAACTGAGTAAAAGTAACATTCATTTATACAAATTGCAAATCCTTCTGATTCCACGGAAGAGCTAATTTCCACATTCAGAACACATGTGAATTCTTTGGCAGGATACACTTCATTCTACTCCAGCATGAAGTTAAATTAAATCATCCAGAGTAACCAATCTGGGGAACTGTCTTTTTAAAACACTATTTTTTTCTTCTTCTTCTAACAGATCTGGGTCCTATAATACAGGTAATATAAAGATTTCGACTTGAACTACATAAACAATCTTTCAACCACAATGGACCAACAGTAATTCTGAGTGAAGAGATTTATTTCTTGATATATATATTTTTATTATTATTGTACTTTAAGTTCTAGGGTACATGTGCACAATGCGCAGGTTTGTTACATACGTATACATGTGCCATGTTGGTGTGCTGCACCCATTAACTCGTCATTTACATTCGGTATATCTCCTAATGCTATCCCTCCCCCTTTCCCCCACCCCACAACAGGCCCCAGTGTGTGATGTTCCCCACCCTGTGTCCAAGTGTTCTCATTGTTCAATTCCCACCTATGAGTGAGAATGTGCTGTGTTTGTTTTTTTGTCCTTGTGATAGTTTGCTGAGAATGATGGTTTCCAGCTGCATCCATGTCCCTACAGAGGACATGAACTCATCCTTTTTCATGGCTGCATAGTATTCCATGGTGTATAAGTGCCACATTTTCTTAATCCAGTCTATCTTGATGGACACTTGGGTTGGTTCCAAGTCTTTGCTATTGTGAATAGTGCCGTAATAAACATACGTGTGCATGTGTCTTTATGTGCGATTTATAATCCTTTGGGTATATACCCAGTAATGGGATGGCTGGGTCAAATGTTATTTCTAGTTCTAGATCCTTGAGGAATCGCCACACTTGGCTCTGGGATAACTTGTATGTATATTTTCATTGTAAGTGACTTTGAACCTTTGGTATCTGGCCTCTAGAGTTTTGGTGGCTGTGTCTATTTTCAGAAATTTTCTTATGCTACTAACAATAGGGTTATCTGAGATACAACTGAATCTTTTGTGCTAGCAAAATAAAAAATAAAAATTAAAATTAAAAAAAAAATAAAAAACTAAAAAAAATCACATCTTGGACCAGTTCTGATCTGTGGGCTGCCAGTTTGCAACCACTGATTTAGTTCTAAGTGAGTTACTCATGGACATATAATTCGTTGGTGACAGAGGTAGATCAACAACAGAGGTTCCCCTAATTTTTAGCCTTAAATTTTCCCCATCATATCATGCTCCCAATTTTATTTTATGTATTTCTTCTCAATCAAATGGCTCTGTACCATTAAATTGTGTTTTTAGGAAAATCAAATCTATCTGTTTTCCAGGTTGATTTCTTTCAATAAAACTTGGATTTATAAAAATGCTCATTGCCTTTCTTCTATTTCATAGGAAATGTTGAAAGGGCTTCATGCTTGATTTTAAGTTAAGATAATAAAGTCACAAAAGACATAAAAACAATGTGTGAGCAAATGTCTTTGCCTGCTGTCGTCACAATTTTTATTTCAGTAATTGCCTGAAATCAATGCTTTGGTGAAGGAGAATGCAGGTGGACTAAAAATGGAAATGCGCTGCAATAATTCCGTAGTGAATTATTCACATTGTGAATACTGTTGGTTATCCACCCAACACCTGTGCTCCTGTACTCATTAATTAAGAACCTAATTATACATTCACCCTTCCCTCTGATGACTAAGGAGCAGATGACTTCCTTCTACACTGTGGGAGCAGATCATGCTTAATCTGGGACAGTAAGTGCAGGCACTTCTCTGTTTTCTCTTATTGGCCCAGGGGTAGGTCTATAGTAGTAGACCCAACAGACTGATGGGGGCACCTACACCCAGTGCTTGAGGGAGAGCTATCTCTCTTGCTCCAGCCAGACATTAACAAGAGAGCTTTGTAGTTCTAATTGCCATGGGCAGCCACCTGATGACCATGAGGGTGACCAACCTTAAGGTGAAATTGATGCCTGTAGGGAGGTAAGACAGAAAGAAACACAGTCTTTGTTGACATGATTGTGCTGACGATCATACTGAGCCTGGAGTCCTCCTTTCACTCTCTGAATTTGCAGTTATGTGAAATAGTAATTTCCTTGAGATTTAAGCTAGTTGGTGTTGGAGCTTTCTACCACCTGCTGCTGAAAAGGCCATTGCAGACATTCTAAAGCTGCTAGAAGAGTGTGAGGAAAGGTGTGTCCACTTGTTTTGCCTTCTCCTCTGTGTGTACAATGGAAATCTGCAGTGCAGGAGTGATCTTAACCATGTAGAAAAGCACTGGTGCGGGAGGCAGAAGCCTGGATTCCAGTTTGGGCCCCGGCATATTTGTGTTTTCTATGATGTTGGATTAAACACTTAGCATCACTTAGCTTCTTTTTTTTCTTTTTCTCTTTAAATGGGCATAAAAATACCTGCCCCAACTACCTTATAGGGTTTCTGTAAGAATAAAATAGGATAATGTCAGTGAAACTGCTTTGAAGAGTATAGGCTCTCTGTCTCTCTCTCTCTCTAATATATATATAATGTTTATTTATATATAATATATACGTATATATATAATATATAAATATATATAATATATAAATATATAATATATAAATATATATAATATATAAATATATAATATATAAATATAATATATAATATATAAAATATAATATATATAAAATATAATATATAATATATATTATATATAAAATATAATATATTATATAAAATATAATATATAAAATATAAAATATATTATATAAAATATAAAATATAATATATAAAATATAAAATATCATATATTATATATAATATATAATGTATATTATATATAAAATATAATATATAATTTATATTTTATATATATATTTTTTTGAGATGGAGTCTCACTTTGTTGCCTAGGCTGGAGCACAGTGGCGTGATCTCGACTCACTGCAAGCTTTGACTCCCGGGTTCACGCCCTTCTCCTGACTCAGCCTCCCAAGTAGCTGGGACTACAGGTGCCCACCACCAGGCCCAGCTAATTTTTTTTTACTTTTTTAGTAGAGACGGGATTTCACCGTGTTAGCCAGGATGGTCTTGATCTTCTGACCTCATGATCCGCTCACCTTGGCCTCCCAAAGTCCTGGGATTACAGGCATGAGCCACTGTGCCCAGCCTCAATATAGATATTTTGAGTGTTAATCACCCACTCCTATGAGACAGGCTCTTTAAATATGTTTCTGATGAAATCATCACAACAAATCTTGCAGGTGAGTGGTGGTATCCCCAGTATATAAGTGGGAGAAACTAAGCCTCAAAAAGCCTAAATACTTTGCCCATGGCCACCCAGATGGCAACCAATAGAAAGAGCATTCCAATCTGGGTCTATCTGACTCCAAACCTGTACTTCACCCACCATGCATCCTATGTAGTGTGATGAGCTGTGGTTGGAAAGGCCTGTCAAAATCCTAGATGCAATTAAAATGGGCACCGGGAATTGCTATTACACCTTGAACACCTCCTCTCTCCCGGCTCCGTGCTTGACCTCCCCAGTCTCATTTGCTCCCCTCAACAGCCTTGGGAGGTAAGGCATTACTATCCACATCTTATAAATGAGAAAACGATGTGCAAAGTTCAAATATCTTGCCCAAAGTTGCATAGTAGGCAAGTGATTGAGACAGGATTCAGACCTTCATCTAGGTCTCCCAAAGTCTTAATTGAACCCATTACCTCCTAGGTTGGAAAAGAAGCAGGTGATGTGGGGGCCAAGGAAAGAGATCACTATTATTGAGGTAACCGTGAGTGTGGCTGGGGTTTGAAGTCAAATGTACATAGGACAGCCCTGCTGTAATCAGTGCTGGCTACCTGGGTTGTTACTCTCTAATAACACCAATAGGTAGTACACAGTTGTTACTCTCTAATGGCACTAATAGATAGTAAATAGATGTAATGGCACTAATAGTAAATAGATAGTAAATAATAGATAGTAAACTCTAATGGTAAACTCACGCTTACCATTGAGGTGTAAGCATGAATGTGGCTGGAGTTTGAAGTGAGACGTACACACAACAGCAGTGCTGTATCAGTGCTGGCTCCCTGGGTTGTTACTCTGTAATCCCGTGTCAGCTTTCCTACTGGGACAGAACTGTTTTGCACAGCCCTACCCCAGTCGGTGTGGCGCAGGGAGGCCCCACCAGGAGAGACCAGAGAGGGCCAGCAAGTCTGGGAGAGACCTGAACAACAACCAGGGACATTTTTCCCATGAGAAAAGCAACCAGAAACTGATAATCCCCGAGCCTATCACATGCTAATAATTTTTGATACAAATAGTTTTCAAATTGATCACTGCCTTAAGCAATACACTAAATGTAATTCAAAAGTTTTTAGTGACTTGGCATCCTGGTTGTGCACAGGTACATTATTCTGTGATAGCAATTGTTTAGTCTGTCTTTCCCTAATGCCGGACAACTTGCAATCACTCTGGCTCCCAACGCATTTTTTCTTCCAGCATTCTTTCTCCTTCCTAATTTGGGCATCTGATTTGCTGTAGTCTGAGAAATCGAGTAAATGCGGTTGTTAGAATTGCATGTAAAATAGGAATCAATGAAGCCTGTGCAACTAGCAGTGTGGTGGATGAGATTTGGTAAATAAAATCTGATGAGGGCTCTGTGGCTGCAGGGATTTTGGGAGGTTGGGTAATCAGTTGCATTCCATATGATAGGGTTTTCCTGAAGACCCACCAAAAGAATTCATGAGGTCACTTGGTCCGACCCTCTCATGCAGTATATGAGAAACTATGACTCAGCTAATAACAATGGCCAATATTTATTGAGTACTTATGATGGTCGAAGCAATACTGTACACGCATGATCTCATTCACTCCCCCCTCCCTGCCATCACAGCTCTGTGGACTAGAGATTGCTACGCTCATTTCACAGATGAGAAAACAGAGGCACGAGAAGGTTAACTAACTTGCCCAAAGTTACACGGTTCATAAGTAGTTGAGAGAGAGCTCAAATCCACACAGCCTGGTTGAGCAGGGCCATCGTAACCACTGTGGGCAACTGGAAGTGGCTTGCCTGAGGCCAATCAGGAAATCAGAAATCAGTGAAGTGTAAAGATGAGAATTCAGGCCAGATGAGATTATCAGCCTAGGAGTTGTAAACTGTGCCTTGATGTCTAAATCCGGTGTCACTACACACACACAAACACACACACACACATATGCACACAAACACACACACACAATACACAATCATGCTGGTTTACAAACTCCCCAAAGTTATCTGTCAAATCACCTAATATCCCCCCTCACTCTCTCTTTATACCACGTTATAGTGCTTTTCACTACAGGTGAGTAAAGGATTAGATGGGATTTTGGCTGTTTGGAATTCTGCTCTTTGCAAAATGACCAATGAAAATGTGAGAAAGAAAATACCAGGAGAAATCATCCTGAGGATTAGCTTCATAATGAGAAGCCAAAATCAGTGTGTAAAAGTTTTGATTAGGTGAGTAAATTTAAACATTTTTAAGAGGATATTTCTAATCAAACATTTATCAGCAGTCAATTACAACTTTCCAGTCTTTTCCAAAGCCTTGTGATTGAAGACCCCTCAAATTACTACCTTATTTTTTTTTAATCAAATTTTAAAAAGTAAAGGCAGGATTTGCATCAGGACTTCTCCCTCTTCTGAGGTTGTCTCAGCAGGGGTTGTCTTAAGTGTCTGCTTTACTGTGTCAACCCTATACACTTACTTGTCAGCGATAAAGTAAATGGTATAGCCTGCAGTTCTGAACAGACACCTCACCAAAGATCTACAGATGGCAAATAAGCATATAAAAGGCGGCCCATGTCATCTGTCCTCAGGGAATGCAAATTAAAACAACCATGATAAACCACTACACACCTGTTAGAGATGCTAAAATCCAAAACCCTGAGCCCTCATTCACTGCGTATGGAAATGTAAAGTGGTCCATTTGCAGCCACTTAGGAAGACGGTTGGGTGGTTTCTTACAAATCTACACACACTCTTAAATTTTTTTTTTTTTTTTTTTTTTTTAAAAGATGAGGTCTTGCTTTGTTGCCCAGGCTGGTCTCAAACTCCCGGGCTCAAGCGATCCTCCCACCTCAGCCTCCTAAAGCGCTGGGATTATAGGAATGAGCCACTATGACTGGCTAAAACCAAATATATCCTTACCATGGATCCAGCACTCATGCACCTTGGTATTTGTCCAAAGGAGTTGAAAAATTAAGTCCACACAAAAACCTGCACACAGATGTTTACAGAAGTTTTATTCATAATTGCCAAAACTTGGAAGCAATCAAGATACCCTTCAGTAGATGAATGGGTAAGTCAATAGTGATCCATCCATACAACAGGATATCATTCAGCGCTAACAAGAAATAAGCTATCAAGCCACCAAAAGACACTGAAAAACCTTAAGTGCATATTACTAAGTGAAAGAAATGCATCTGAAAAGGTTGCACTCTATGTGACATTTTGGGAAAGGCAAAACTATGGAGACAGTCAAAAGATCAGTGGTTGCCAGGGGTTGGGGGAGGAAGGGAGGAACAGGTGGAGCACAGGGGACTTTCAGGTAGTGAAACTATTCTGTATGATACTACAGTGATGGACACGTGCCGTTGCACATTTGCCCAAACCTACAGAATGTATGACACGAAGAGAGAGCCCTCATGTGCACTGTGGACTCTGGATGATGACGGTATGTCAGTGTCAGTTCATCCATGTAACAAACAGACCACTCTAGTGGTAGATATTGTTAACTGGGGAGACTGCGGGTGTAAGGGATCAGGGAGCATATGGGAAATCTCTGTGTCCCCTGTTTGTTGTGACCCCAAAACTGCTCTGAGTAAGGTCTATTTCAAAAAAAAAATTTCCTCAGAAGCTTTTATGAATAGCTCAGAAGATCTCTACTGCACAGGATAATTATTGCTGTTGATAAAAATTTCATTTAAGTTTGCAACTCTGCAAGGTTTCATTTTGGCAAATCAACATTTTGCATCAGTAATGCGTATTTCTTTAGACTTCATTTACTGGTGTTACAATTTTGCAAAGATTTCCAGTAGAGCATTTATTTGATCACATACGCATACATACATATATGCGTGTGTCCACATGTATGAATGCATGTGTCTGAATTTGTACATGTCTTTACAAACACATACATACATGTGTACCCACTGTATTAGATCTCTGGTGGTCACTGACTATTTACATGCAAATTTTGTCTGTCTCGGTTGTGGTCAATGGTAGTAGCAAACAGAAATCAGGATGTGTGAATTAGGTTATGTGTAACCATTTGCCATTTGCACTGTAATTAATTTTATATTCCATGTATCAACAGTATGTAAAACACCCTCTCTCATTGTCCCTGGAATCTAGGGCTTCTGCTCTGTGACTCCTGGCGGTGGGACTTCAAATCTGTTAACAAACCAGAACAGGAAGTCCTGGCCAGAGCAATGGGGCAGATACTTGGGTACAGCAGCACTTAGACCAGTCCAGGCCACTTCCTGTGCAAGCCTGGGAACCGCATTCCATCACGTGCTTTGTCTACCTGCTCTCCTTCTCTGAAGTTAGGAGAGAGAGAGAGAGAGAGAGAGAGAGAGAGAGAGAGAGAGAGAGAGAGAGAGAATCAGCCTGCAGGAGAGGAATCCTCTGTAGACACATGCTCGGATGGTTCCCAACCTTCAGGAGTTCAGTGGCTGATTCATGCATGTATTTGGAGGTGCCTTATCTAATTATAACTACATGGCTGTAACTGTCTTCTTTCAGCCAGTGTGCCTATCCAAGTTTCCATCTCTGTATCTGCTCTAACAGATCTTTCTAAAATAACTTTCACCATCACATGCAAATGTTCACTTTGAAACCTGATAATTAAGTCCACGGAGCACTAGCTGATGTATTCGCTATTTTCCAACTGGAGTTCTGTTCAAGATATCATTTCATAGCATTGCGGTTTGTTTTGATGGGAGAGTGGGAACATTTATTTGCTTTGTGAAGTGAGAGGAGGCACCTAAATGCAAGATACATCTGATATTGGGGAACACGGGGGGAAGCGCTCCAATAACAGTTATAAATAGTAGTTGCTATTTATCGATCATCTACCATACATCGAACTCTATGCCGGGGGCTTTGCATACATTATCGTAATCATCCCAAAGACTGTATAAGGAAGGTTGTGTTGTTTCCACTATATGGATGAGGAAACCAGGACTCAATCCTTCTTGGCTATGAAACGTATTTTTTGTTTTCTTTTTTTTTTGAGACAGAGTCTCACTCTGTTGCCTAGGCTGGATTGCAGTGGCGTGATCTTGGCTCACTGCAACCTCTGCCTCCCAGGTTCAAGCCATTCTCCCTACTCAGCCTCCTGAGTAGCTGGGATTGCAGGTGCGCTCCAGCACTCCTGGCCAGTTTTTGTATTTTTGGCAGAGATGGGGTTTCACCATGTTGGCCAGGCTGGTCTCGAACTCCTGACCTCGGATCATCCGCCTGCCTCGGCCTCCCAATGTGCTGGGATTACAGGCGTGAGCCACCGCGCCTGGCCCATATTTTTTTCAAAGGAGGCTTTAGACATAGAAAATTTGATACATGGATTCAGATTCTCAGAGTTTAATGTGGATTTTGGAAAATCATTCCTCGAGTCTGTTTTTCCCACAACTCTTTTGTATTTAGAATTTCTATTGGATCCGATTTTACAAGTGTGCTGAATGCACCAAAATTTTACTACACAATGTACCTTTATTGTTTTCAGTGGAGCATGGGATTAAGAGTGTGGATCTCTAGAATCCAACTTCCTGGCTTTCAATTCTGACCATGCCACTTCTCTGCTCTGTGAACTGGGACACAGCAACTAATTTCTCTGTGCTTTCATGGTCTGGTCTATAAAATGGGAAATTATGGCTAGCACCCTCCTCAATGAACTGTGATGAGGGTGAAACGAGTCCATGTGAGCCACGTTCTCAGAACTGCATTTGGTATATGGTAAGCAACATGTTAAGTAGGTTATTTTTACTTTAATTCACAGGCTTGGTTCCCCAGTTCCTTCCAAGCTACTGGAATGTCCCTCTTCCAAATGTAAATGTGAACAAGGGAAAATACATTCTTTAATACATGCCTTGTTGCATTTTGAATGTTCAGTTGCCATTGAGAACATATCCCTTCGTTATAAAAGGAAGTACTAAAGAAAAAGAGCCTGTGGTCCTAAAGGGCCCCCCAATCTCAGACAGCTGATTAGCTGGATTATCTCGTCAAGGTTGTGAGAGGAGTGGAAACAACAGGAGCTTCCAGGGCCATTTCATTGCTTTTGTTAAATACGATGAAAATTGACCAACTAGTAGCCCATGGCAATAGGTTAGTCAAACTGAGACTTGACTAAGAGGCTGATCATAATAATGTAAGGAGAAAAATGAGCAAGACATTTGAATGGCAAGGTTGTGTGGGTGGCAGGCTTGTTGTTGAGGTAACTGATGTTATAACTTTATTGCAAGCTTATTTCAGTCAAGTGAAATATCTCCATGACAAGCCAAGACAGAGCTCTGCAACAACAGACGCTTACTGTTCTGTTCGTTCATTCTTTCTCTTTCATTCTTTCTCTCCCCTTCCTTCCTTCCTTCCTTCCTTCCTTCCTTCCTTCCTTCCTTCCTTCCTTCCTTCCTTCCTTCCTTCCTTCCTTCCTTCCCTCCCTCCTTCCCTCCTTCCCTTTCTTTCTTTCTCTTTCTTTCTTTCTTTCTTTCTTTCTTTCTTTCTTTCTTTCTTTCTTTCTTTCTTTCTCTCTTTCCTTCTTTCTTTCTCTCTCTCTCTTTCTTTTCTCTTTTTCTCCTTCCTTCTCTTTTTCCTTCCTTCCTTCCTTCCTCTCTTTATCTCTCTTTCCATTTCTCCCTCTTCTCTCCCTTCTTACCTCCCCCTTCTTCCCATTCCTTCCTCCTTCACTTCTTCATTTCCTCCACTCCTCTTTTGAATTTTGGATAATCAGCTCTTCTATTTTCTTAAAATAAATAGCCATCGAAACAACTTTGGTAACACAGGCATTATAGGCAGCGACAAATGTGTAGGTGTTCATGTGCCACAAAGGTTAAAGAGCTTTAACTTTTCAATTGTCAGCTTTAACCCGATAATTCCTGTCAGCCCTGAATTGTGAAAAATGTATGGTAGATAAATTGTCTAAATGCATTAAATCAATGTAAGTAACACGTAGAGAATAGTGGAGAAAGTTTGGGCTAAAATGGCTGCACATAACAAAGAAACATTAAAAAAATGACAAGTTGAATGTAGTCTCCACTTCTTCATTAACTTTGTTTTGATGAATCTGTGCCGACTTGTTAGAATTACCATTGCTGTAATATTGGAATGGTACAGTAAGAAAAACAGAGTGTAATTATTCATGCACTCAGAGACTCCTGAGACATCCCGCTTCGTTTCTTTCTCTAGAAGTCAGCAAATTCAGCATCGAACATTCTGACAGGGAAGAAATAAATCAAACCAAACAAAATTTAAAAACCTAACACAAGAAAATATCTTTTAATGTTTGTTTCTGTTGCCCTTTCCTCTATGATGATCTCACCTCTCAGGTTTTCCTCGGTTAGAAAGTATTTTAAATGAATTAAGGAGAGTCACAAACGAGATGTCAGAGCAAATTCTTACATCAGAAGTAATTATTTACCCACCTCCAAACTCCCTCAGATGTTGAACTGTTCAAAATCTGATTTATTTCTATCCTAGTCATCTTAGGAACTTGCGATCTTACTTTCTGAGCAATCACACAGGATGCATTTATTGCTTTAGTTATTACTTAAGACACATAACCCTCGCATGTCAGGGTTTTTTTTTTTTTTTTTTTTTGCTTTTGGGGCAAAGACTTTCTCATGTGTAAATCTTATTTACTTGTGAGATGAGCAGTCTGGACTGTATCTTATGCTGATGTTTCTCCTTGCAACAGTCTCCTACATATCATAACAGGCTTCTCAATAGGTCTCTGTACGCCTTGACCTCTTTCTCACGTGAGTCTGTGCCCAGCAACATCAGGACAGCTTCCCATTGGCAGGGGCTGAGTGGTTGCCAGTAACTATACTTTTTTTCTGTCAACAAAAGGAGGAGGCAGTGCCGGCCCTGTTTGGGATTCAGCCCTCCTCTTGTGCTAATAATGTGATGTGTCATAAACTGGGCTATTCACACATTCACACAAGGAGCAACCCTAGGTTTGTTTTTCTTGGGAACCCAGGAGAAGTGACACTCTTGTCTGTAAATTCTCACCGAGTTACACATGACCTTGTTCACACCAGGACATGGTAGGGCTGAGGCTAGAAAGATGAGAAGAGAAGAAGATTCTTGGATTGTGGTCTGGTCTCTCTTCCCTCTCTCCCACAGCCAAATCCCGGCAAAGGAGAAAGAGGCAGGCATAGCTCAAGGGTGAACATTTATGTTCACAATGAATGAGGCTCTCGGGAGGTCTAAAAATGTAACCCTCTGTCTAGAGAGAGGGGGAAACATTAGAGCGGCAGCTATGTCTTCTTTTATTCCCCGTTTGGAAACAGAGTTCAATCAATGCAATTGACTTCAACCCATGAATATCATATGTACATTTTTCCAGGCTCTTAATTTTAAAGCCAGTGTTTGGAAATGCTCAGTGATGACATACAGGTGACATAGAAGCCAACGGCCAAGGTTGAATTTATCCCCGAGTTTTCAGGTCACCTGCTCACCGTTCCAAGTATCTGATTCCAAAGCAAATAGATCTGATTCCAAAGTGAAATATCGTATAGCTCTTAGGATCTCCTTTGGGGCATTTAAGCTAAGTCAAAGGACAAGAAATGATCTACTGCACAGGCTACCACTGCAGTCAAAGTCACTAAAATTTCCAGAGATGAAATTTTTATTTCATTTCTTTTGCATTAAATCATTCATAATGGGCCGGGCGCGGTGGTTCACGCCTGTAGTCCCAGCACTTTGGGAGGCCGAGGCGGGCGGATCACGAGGTCCCGAGATCGAGACCATCCTGGCTAAAGTGGTGAAACCCCATCTCTACTAAAAATTCAAAAAATTAGCCAGGTGTGGTGGTGGGCACCTGTAGTCCCAGCTACTCTGAGGCAGGAGGATAACGCGAACCCAGGAGGCTGAGCTTGCAGTGAGCAGAGATCGCGCCACTGTACTCCAACCTGGGCAACAGAGCGAGACAACATCTCAAAAAAAAAAAAAAAATCATTCATAATGGCTTTTCCCTTGTGAAGTTTTATGAAAACGACAACTATTTATTCGGATATGCAGATAAAACTCTAGTAATTTCTATTCTCTGCATAATCGTTCCTAGGTCTTTCTGTGATACCGATCAGCTTCATTCATCTGAAAATACCTGACAGCTGCTGTGACCAGAGTCAGCTCCCTGGGCCTCGGTTTCTCCATTTGGAAGAAGGTGATGTGAAACTATTGATTTATTAAATATTACTATCTTTTTTATTCATAAAAACAGAGAATTACTATGAGGAGTGCTAGTAACAATGTATTCAGAAGACTTCCCTGGGCAAAATATGTAGAATATTAATTCCATATTGAGAGAAAAATCTATTCATCTACACCCCACTACTTCCACTTTATGCCTATTTGGTAGAGATGGGGAATGAGAAGCTACATTTGACTTATGAGACCTATTAGTTTAGAGAAACTTGTATTACGTGAAATTTTTATGAACCGACCTCCTCCTTGTACTGATGCTGTTTTTTAAACTTGTTTATTATGGAAACTAGTGGATAGAAGGCCTGGATGATTTCATGTTCTCTATAATAAATCAGAGTTATTAATCACCATGGTGTGTGGTGTAGCTGGTTGCAGTTTTCTCAATCAAAGAGTGAAACAAAGTAATTTTTATATGCTATTTTTAGGCATTTTTGGCTCTATAATGAATATTATTTTCAATATAAAACAGTAATTCAGAAAACAAAGCACTGTATTTTTGTGACTCTGGGCTATTTCATCTCCCTCAAAGCAACCTATGTTATAAGCTCTTATCTTTAGAAGTTCTGTTCTTGCAAGGCTATTCTACAAGAATGCACACTTTGCTTAGACTCAAATCCATATGACATATTCAATTCATTATGTTGGGATTGATACTAAAAAATGTCAAATAGTTATTGGATAATTACATATCATTAGAAGATAATGTTTTTCCTTTAGCTTAACATTATTTAACAATTTTTTGACTGCTATGTTTGAAGTTCTTGAGTTACAATTTTTAACCTAGATACTCCTCTAAAACTTTTGAGATGGCTTTTAAAAATGTTTGTGAACCAGGTACGGTGGCTCACACCTGTAATCCCAGCACTTTGGGAGGCTGAGGCAGGTGGATCATTTGAGGTCAGGAGTTTGAGAGCAGCCTGGCCAACATGGTGAAATCTTGTCTCTACTAAAAATACAAAAATTAACCCGGCCTGGTGGCACACACCTGTAGTCCCTGCTACTCGGGAGACTGACCCAGGAGAATCACTTGAACCCAGGAGGTATAGGTTGTAGTGAACCGAGATCGCACCATTACACTCCAGCCTTGGTGACAGAGCAAGACTCTGTCACACAAAAAAAGAGAGTTTGTATAGTCCTTGAGTGTTTAAATGGAACACCAACTGCTGGTTATTGTGCTCATCTATATCTACATAACAGAGCTCAGAAAGTCTCTAAGGAGAAAGAACACCACGCTTCTTGGAGCTATGCAATGAAGACTCTTTTCTCTATTCTTCTTGGGTATTTTGTGTTGTCAGCATTGAATTTGTTTCAGTTAAGTGGGGAGTCACAAACTTCAGCTGGATTTCCCAAACTTGTTTGATCCTCACCTGGGGTGTCTTTAAAAAATGGAGTGCTTAACAAAGGCCTATGTTCAGAATTTTCATTCGAGAATTTGTTCTTTAGGTCTAAGGCAGTACACAGGAGATAGTTAGGATCAAGCAGATTTGCAAATAGTGTCATTGAGGAAAGCCCAGGATCAGCTAATTCTGCATGATGATCTCATTTCCAAGAATGTACAAATCAACTGAGTTGGGCAAAAAATAATGTTTAAAATAAAGAATGAAACACCCTACACAAATGCCATAACATTGGAAGAAAATTCATCTTTCCTTTTGGTCCTTGCAGAACTGTGTGTTTTTAGGAGCATATTGTCAATCTGCAGTATTAGGAACTATAAGACCGTGCAACGCTGATTCTCCTTACAGTTGCTATTGATGAAACAATTCCAGACTGGTTGTTAAAATGACCAAATTCGCTCTTTCACTTGCCTCATGGTCCAGGTGCTTGGCAGAAATAGACCCAATGACCATTTTTAATTTCAGTTGCTAGTACTCCTACTTCGTTTATTATTGATAATATAGACACTCTCTGGGAGTGTTTTCAGAATTTTCAATCACTTGTAAAATTCTGGATTATGGTGGCTACGGGTGAAAATGGCTATATCTCCATAGGTGACTTAGTGAATATGGAACTGTTGTTCTCAACGCTCCAGCCCTTCATTAGGAAATCATGGACAAGCTTGTTTTTCTTGCCTGGGTTTACCACAGCCAAGCTCACGTGGCTGGAGACGAAACTGCCTTCTTTAAAGCACACCGAAAAAGTTTACTGTATGTTTTCTCCTCAATTTTCACAATTTTATTGGTCTTTAATAAGCATTTTCTCAAGAGCTTGGCAGTTTCCAAATGTTTTAAAATCTTTTTTTACTAGCGGCTTCCACGACACGCCTGTGGAGTGGGTCTGTGCTCTCAATCATGTTTTTATGGGACGTGTATGAGCAGAAACGCAAAGAGGAGAGCCAGAATCCCACTTTTAAGCTCAGTGCCTTACTTTAACCCACAGGGAGAAAAGGAGGACTTGCCTGCTCCTTCATGTTTCATGTGCTATGAGCAGCTTCAGCGATGTGGTTTCAACAGGCAGGTGCTTTCATTTCATTCTGTTTCTATTGAAAAACCTCCTCAGAAATGCAATTGATGGAAAATTTGGGAAAGTCGATTCTACAACTCATAAGGATGAATGTATTGCTTAAAAGCTAAGCTAAACAACACCAAACTTTAAAAAACTACCATGTAATTCTGGTTGTAGGGAATAAATCCCACAATATGATTTCTCAGTATGGATAGGTGACAAATTAACATAATGATATAATGACTTGTGTACATCTATTCTTTACACGAAAGGTGTTTAATTTACTGAAATACAAGCTTGTGATTAAGATCTAAGAATTTTCTTTAATAACTTTCTGATTCTTCAGCCCCCTTCCTAGAAGCAATCCTTTACGTTTGGCCTATTTAAGCTCTCGCAAAAACTATTCATCACAATTCTATGTGAGTTCTGAATATTTCTTTATTTAACCATCTCCAACTTAAAATTTTCTTTAGTCACAATTGCATCACTTATTGGGCATTTGAAAACTTGAGTTTAAAGACCTAATAACCCCTTCATTCCCCTCTTTCTTTTACAACACTTCAGATACATAGTTGTTAGGAAGCGGAGTTATTAACTCTAAATTAGTTTTTTTAAAAAAACCTAAATAAGTAGCTCTTCTAGTAAAATTTATAAGTTTGTAGAAGGCACAGAGAGTCTGTCTTCTCCAATAAATATTTGAATTAAGTGATAGTAGTTTTTTACCTATTAAAAAATGTTTTCAATAAGAAGCAATGTTTTGATAAATGGAGGAAAAAATTCAAATTACATAAAGCTTTGTAAAATTGTTTTCATTATCATATACATTTATTTTTAGAAGTCTGACTTTGTTATAGAATTATGTTATTTTTGTGATGTTAAAAGTTAAATTTATTTCTGCCTTAGTTAAACTAAATCTAAAACTGCTTTTCATTATTTGCTTTTTATGTAGAAGGTTAGAAAACAAATAGTCCAGCAAATGAGAGTTCAATGTCAATAAAAAGTCTCCAATATGTATAACTAATAACTATTGAAAATACTTTTATTGTTAATAACTTGTTAATTGAGAAAATCAATTTTATTTATCAGAGCAAAAATAAAAATTCATATTTAGAAAAATTTCATTTCTCTTTTCCTATTCATCTAGTCCATAGATCAAAAGCAATCAAAACATGTATTTTGGGGAAATATACAATTATGTATATGAATTTTGCTTTTATATAAAGGTAAAATGTAGGACAAAATAGGTTAAAGGAATTTTTGAATTTTTAAATGCAACTACACGTATTATTAATATGTATTAGTGTATCTTACTTTGTGTCAATAATATTTTTACTTACTTCACACATCATGAAGATTTTATATTTATCTCAAATAATGAATTTCAGAATGATGCAATAAAAGCTGACCTACATTTTAGAAATTATTTTACTGAATAACTTTTGATGGTGATATTGTAAGATAAGATAATTCCGGAGAAACACCAATAAACTAAACTTTCTTAAGAGGAAGTTGGTGAGGCTTTAATAAATTAAATAGAGGCAAATTCATTCCACTATAACTTTTAGAACAAGTATACTGCACTGAGATTAATTGTTCTTTTTTGTCTGCCTCTCTTTTAATTAATTTTAATTATCATCATCATCATTCAAAATTTGACATTCCTAATACATTGTCTTTTCACAGAACTTTCCTTGTACATCAAAGGATGGGTTGAGGGTGCTGTCGACCAATTCTATTCCTCCGATCTCTTCAAACGCAGAGTCACCCAGGCTCTGACAGTTTTGACACATGCATAAGGACTGGCTACTTTGCATTTTTTTTAATATGGCAGAAAATTCGAACTAATATTTTGACAATAAACACTGAAATGAGGGGCAATATTTCTTTAGATTTCATTGAATGGAAAAAGAATGAGAAAAAGGAAAATGGAAGTAATCTTCGACCTTGTAGAAAATGGGTGAGTTCCCTGGAACTAGGATCGGCTTTTACAACATCCTCCTCAGCCCTTCCTTGTACAGTGTAGGATTTTGGCTTTAAGGTAGAGATTTCTGTCAATATCATAGGATCTAATCATTCAATGCATCATTCAAGAATGACAACAATAAAGATATAATTAGCCGTCATTGTAGTCAAGTTTACTACATTTCCCAGTAGGAAGCACATCTGTGTTTTTAGTCCCTGTGAAACTGAGGTCCAGTCTATAAGGGTGGATTGCACACAGATCTTCCAGACGAGTGATTATTTTCTAGGGCAAAGGGATGGATCTTGCAGAGTTAGTTTTCCTGCAGTAATAAGCCTGATGGGATAAATCCAAACGCGCTAACCCTGTATCTAAGGAACCCGGAATGGTGAGTGTCACTGAGACCCATCTGGTAGCCGTGATTCAACACACACCTTAGCGGCACTACCCCAAAAAGAAACATGTTGAACCCTTCCAAAAACTCATTCTCAAGGCATGCACATGCAAACAAAGAGAACCCCAACACTCACAGTTCATTTGAATTCACAAGGGGAAATTTTCGGGATGATGGTTGCTTTGACGTTGTCTTACTGTTGCAGAAGGAAGTCAAACCTGTTTTTAATTGCAAAACCAAATGGTTTATGCATGGGCTCTGCATGCTTGTGTGAACATGTTGCTTTTATAACCCCCTCCCCGCTCCACGAACACGAGACTAGGCTTGCCAGCATTGTGTTTGAGCGTGGTCACATTTAAAATGAAGAGCCTTGCAGGGGTTTTTGAAGGTGAGTGGGTGGGGGGGGGATGTCAATCTGTCAGAGATGTCACCGTAAGTGGATCTATCTGCCTATGTGTTACCACTTGCTAATTATGGATTTGGGTGATAATTGTCATACGCTTTGCCACAAAATGTGCAGTAAAATGCATTTTCTGGGGGTAGAGGGTGATGTGCGGAGAGGGCCGAAGCTAGGCTCTAAGGGCTTGTAATCTACAGATTGAAAGGCTGTGCTGTAGGATTGTCTTACTGTTTAATGTTCCAATGAATACACATATTGTTGTGTGTGTCGGGTTGCTTTAGGCAACATTGCTGGCATTCCATTTTAGGAACGATGTGTGTACGCAGAACCGAGTCTGCAGAGAAATTTCTCTTCATATGGCCATAAAGGGCCTTCAGGAATACTGTCTCCTTATGGGTACTGTCCTGGAGAGGACTAAGAAAGAAGATCAAATAAATGGCTGATGAAATAAGGAGCTTCCTTGTGTTTGTAAGTAGCAGGCCAATCACATCAAAGCTCAGTCTTGGAAAAACTTTGAGATGGGTCTTAAATATTTGTTGTTCCAAAGATTACTTACAGATAAGGAAGAGAAAAGCCAGAGAAAAAGGCCAGTGATGTATGAAGGAAATCTATGCTTTTTGCAAAGCATCTACAAAAAAAGGCATAACCTAAATATAGTTTCTGCTTCTGCGTTCAGTCCTTGAAGCTATTGCCACCACCAGCCACTGGTTGATTCATGAACTGTCATTATCACTTCATCTCTACTCAATCTCTGATCACTCTTCCCTCATCTGTTCTCATCTGCATATGTATGCGTACACACACATGAACACACACATGCACACACACATGCATACACACACATGCATACACACACACGCACACACATGCACACACATGCACACACACATGCACACACACATGCATACGCACATGCATATGCACATGCACACAAACATGCATACACATGCACACACATGCATACACACATGTGCACACACATGCACACACATGCATACACACATGCACACACACATGTATACACACATGCACACACACATGCATACACACATGCATACACACACATGTACATATACAAACAGCGCTTAGTTTGGTAACATAAGTCCCAGTGTTGAGTTTAAGAAGTCCACCCTCTAGTTGGTGAATACAATTGGTGTCTTGTTCTGATACTATGTGAAAGACTGTGAGTTGAGTTTTCTTATGGGCAGGGACGATGCCTTGCTTATCCTTCTGCTCTCAAAGCTGGTGTCCACTAAATATTGAGGAAGAAAGGATCCCTCCTAAAAATGCCCTTCTGAAAACTATTATTTTCTACTAAGAGAAGGTGAGTGCCTGGAGATCAGGGTCTCACTGGACACTGACGTTTGTTAGTCCTTGATGCAATTAAGTAAGTGGCTTTTGGCCTGATCTATAGAAAGGAAACCTTCCCTAAAGGAGGTGAAATCTCTACCTGTGAGTGACCTGTGCTCAGATTCAGACCACAGAGTCTAAGCAAATACACTGGACATTCTCTACTGATATATGCACAGTTAGTAGGATTCACTGGCCAACGGTTAGTAGTAACTGTTTTGTTCAACTCCAAAAGCATAGGAGTTGAACATGTGCTCTCAAAGCTGGCACTTAATACATGTTCCTGGGTCACCTATCCTTTTGCCCCCTTTGCCCACTGCCTGCCCTTGTGCATAGATTGTCATAGGGATGGATAAACACGGTCATGTGCAAACTCTTGCCTATGCTTTCCTTCTAACCTGGAACACCTACCCCTTACTTCTCATAAAAGACCAGTGGTATTTATTTATTTCAGGGTCCAGCTCATCCATGGACTCTTCTCAATCCGAGAAGCAGGGTACATCATAATAGTGCTTTGACCCACTGATTTCCTTGGCTCAGGTTCAGGAGCTGGTGCTTGACAACCTTCTCTGGTCTTTGTTGCTTCTAATCTACTCATTCAGAGGATGTAACACCAATGTAGAACCTAAAATATATTAACCTCCCTGAAGACAGGGATAAAAATGATAAAGTCAGTTATGTATTATGAATCAACAAACTGTATGGAAGATGTCACAAAAATGACATGCATATTTCACATCAAGGGTATTATTATTACACATATTTAATAAAATGAAGGCATTAAAGCTCAGATACCTTGAATGGTTTGGCTGGAGGCATTTGTTAGAAGCCAAACTGGAACTCAGATTCAGGTCTGTAAAACTTGATGCTGTCATTTATATGCTGCATTTCCCTTTGATATAAGTGGCATCATAGAAGAAGAACACTATGAGAAGGAAGAAGAGGCTTGTCAGTTGCCAGGGCATGTCAGGTAGAATTAGATTATTTGCCGTTGTGCTTAGTCCAATGGGATAATGAAAAGACAACCAAAGAGTTCTATCTTCTACAATTAGGGCCTAGAGGAAAAAGGATTTTATTTATAGTACACGTGTAAGGAGGTGTGTGAAGGGTGGGAGGAGGTGGGCACTGGGAGGATGAGATGTCATTTAGTCTGTGAGTGACTGTCATCTGCAGAGGCCTGTGTTCAGAGTCTGGACATAAGAGGAAGGATGCAGCTCCTTGTCTTCATCATCCAAGAGCTACTTAATAGTCCAGTGAGGAAGAGAAAATGTAGGAACAAAGCCAAATGGAATAAAGAGTGCTTTTTAGTGAAGCTCACCGAGATCATGGCGAACACAGAGGAAGTGGACTTAGCCCAGCCAAGGTGAGGGATGTCTAGGGAATGAGGTAACAGGTGTGATAGATCCGAGGCTCTAGCGCAGTGAGAATATAAGTGGCCTGGCTTCCCAAACACGTAAGTCCCCTGTGCCAAGCAGTGACTCAGGACACGTGGGAATAAACTCCAACAAGAAAGGGGTACCTCAGAAACACATTGCTCATAGGCACGTAGAATGTGCCAACCAGGGATGGCCACATGATTTGGAGACCCAGAGCACACTAAAAATGCAGGGCCTCTTGTTCAAAAAGGCAGGAGAAAAGTGCTGTGAAAGGCTTTATAAGACAAAGCTTTTTGGGAGGCCGAGGCGAGCGAATCACAAGGTCAGGTGATCAAGACCACCCTGGCTAACATGGTGAAACCCTGTCTCTACTAAAAATACAAAAAAAAAAAAAAAAAAATTAGCTGGGCGTGGTGATGGGCACCAGTAGTCACGGCTACTCAGGAGGCTGAGGCAGGAGAATGGCATGAACCCGGGAAGCGGATCTTGCAGTGAGCCAAGGTCGCGGCCCTGCGCTCCAGTCTGGGCGACACAGCAAGACTCCATGTGAAAAAAGAGACAAAGCTTTTTCCTTCCCTCAAGGAACTCCCCCTCTCTCGAGAGTGTTTTCTATTTGCATTTGCTGTTTGATACCATTCTTGGTAAAGAAAATTTAAAAATGTTGATTATCAGTATGGATTTCACCACTCATTTTTTTATTGTACAATACTAGTTTTCCTTGAAATTATAAGAGCATTTAACTAGTATGCAAAACGACTATAATTACACAATGCCTGTTTTGTAGCTCGTGTATGCATATGCAGTTATTGTTACCAGAACAGAGGAAGCACTGCACAGAAATAACTGACCATTTTCTTTTTTTATTTTTTGAGATGGAGTCTCACTCTGTCGCCCAGGCTGGAGTGCAGTGGCTCCATCTCGGCTCACTGCAACCTCCCCCTCCTGGGTTCAAGTGATTCTCCTGCCTCAGCTTCTCGAGAAACTGAGACTACAGGCACATGCCACAACACCCGGCTAATTTTTGCATTTTTAGTAGAGATGGGGTTCCACCATGTTGGCCAGGATGGTCTCTATCTCCTGACTTCGTGATCCACCCACCTTGGCCTCCCAAAGTGCTGGGATTACAATTTCACTTCTTGATACATGCACCTTCTAACAACACAATGCACTGATCTTGTGCTCTCGAGTCTCTCTGAATTCCTACACACCGTGGGTCATGGGGCATCACAGATGTTCAACGTGAATAAGGCGACAAGGAACAGAGGAAACACACATTATGTGTATTTTTGCTGCTTATGCCTATTCCTCATTGTCTCATTGGATGTGATTTATAAAACATTAGAAAAAGATAAAATTATTAAGAATTTCAAGGCAGTGATAGCAGAGCACTACATCAAGCGTCGGATCCTCTGAGCCTGGGGATCTGCTGGGATTGCACAGGTTGCAAGCTCATCCAGTCTTGCTGTCGACACAATTCCATCTGTGAGGATGAAGCAAGGTCAAAATATCAAACAGGAGTTCTCTGCTCTGTGATGCTTGGGCTGAGAGATCGCCTATCCCCCATCTTGCTGGAAGTCCAAACCAGGAAAACAAAACTGATATTCATCAGGAAGGATACATTGACACTCACATATGCCAGTGGGAACTTGAGCAGGGACCCAGCTGATTTGACCTTCCTGCTCATCCTGTAGGTTTTCTGCACTGGATGGCTTGATTTTTCCTCTTTGTTAATAATAGGGTCAAGGCCAGCCAGGCACGGTGGCTCATGCCTGTAATTCCTGCACTTTGGGAGGCCAAGGTGGGCGGATTATCTGAGGTCAGGAGTTCAAGACCAGCCTGGTCAACATGGTGAAACCCCGTCTCTACTAAAAATACAAAAAAAATTAGCCAGGCATGGTGGTAGGCACCTGTAATCCCAGCTACTCGGGAGGCTGAGTCAGGAGGATTGCCTGAACCTGGGAGGCAGAGATTGCAGTGAGCTGAGATTGTGCCATTGCACTCAGGTCTTGGCAACAAGAGCAAAACTCCTTCTAATAATAATAATAATAATAACAAGGTCAAAGCCAGATGCGGTGGCTCACACCTGTAATCCCAGCACTTTAGGAGGCTGAGGCGGGCAGATTGCTTGAGCCTAGGAGTTCGAGACCAGCCTGGGCAACATGGTGAGACCCCCGTCTCTACAAAAAATACAAAAATTAGCTGGGCGTGGTGGTACTTGCCTGTAGTTCCAGCTTCTTGGGAGGCTGAGGTGGGAGAATCGCTTGAGCTCAGGAGGTGGAGGCTGCAGTGAGGCAAGATTGTGCCACTTCACTCCAGCCTCGGTTCCCAAGCAAGACCTTGTCTCAGAAAACAAATGAATAAATTCAAATAGGGTCAAAAAAGAACAAAGGCCTTCTGATTGTCTGTCATACCTGGGAACTTGGAAGACAAGATGAGGATACTGGAGAGTGATGGGGAGAGAAGGACCAGGAATGTGCTGCGTTGCTTTGCTTTCTGCATACAACCACATACACCAACTTGGATATGTTGGTTTTCCTACTGTGCGAGTCAGTAGTCAGTTTGGTTTTCTTCTGGTCAATCATTCTTTTTCATTTTATGCCCCAGTATCTTCTAGGCATTTCTTCTGAGCATTAAAACTCTTTGGTGCTCAATTCTAAGTTTAGTTTTCCTTGCAAAACCCCCATTTTAGTAAATGTTCCTCATTCTCTTTTAATGAAATTTTTCTGGAACATGGATTGTGTTGGTTTCATTTGTCACTGGCTTCATATTCTACATTTTGAGAGACAGCAGACTGTAATATTATTAGTAATAATAAAATATTTCTTAAGTATTTATTAAATGCTTACTATGTGCCAGGTACAGTGCTAGGCATTTTATATTTATCAACTCATTTTGATGTTGCTAGAAACTTCGTGAGGTTGGTATTATTGTTAAAACTATTTTAAGGGCCTGGGTTCTTCACCCAGGGCTGGAATCCTGGTTCATCCATTTACTAGCTGGGAGGCTATGGGCAACTTAACCTCCCTGTATTAGTCTGTTCTCACGCTACTAATAAAGATGTGCCCAAGACTGGGTAATTTACAAAGGAAAGAGGTTAAATGAACTCACAGTTCCACTGCGAGGCTGGGGATACGTCACCATCACGGTGGAAGGTGAAGGAAGAGAAAAGGCACATCTTACATGACACAGGCAAGAGGGCATGTGCAGGAGAACTGCGCTTTATAAAACCATCAGATCTCATAAGACTTATTCACTATCATGAGAACAGCATAGGACAGACCCGTCCCCATGATTCAATTACCTCCTGCCAGGTCCCTCCCATGACATGTGGGGATTATGGGAGTTATAATTCAAGATGAGATTTGGGTGGGGACGCAGCCAAACCGTATCACTCTCTGTGCCCCGGCTTCCTCATTGAATTCAAGTGAACCACTTAAAATATACTTAGAATAAAAGCATCGCCCTATTTACGACATGAACTGGAACTCTTCCTCCAAAGCACGTTAATCCATAGCTGATAATTTCAGGTCCTGGACTTTGCAGACACCTTTTCAGCTTCCATCTTTGACTCATCCTGTCATCATCTCAAGACCTCATTTGCTCAGACTTCGCTAACAACGGGCTGGTTGAGTCATCTAATTGAATGGCAGGAAACCACTGTTTCCACACCCTCAAATTGATTTTATTAAGTACAAATAAATATCCAATTCATTACAAATGAACTTTTAGAATTTGCAAACAGCCTCATGAGAGCGATACTCACAACCTTGACGGAGAGTATGTATTCAAAATATACCAAGAGCTGTATAAAAATTATAATAAATACTCATCTCCTTACAAATCAAAGGACTTGGTTTAGGTACAAGTTCAACCAGTATTCAGTTCTGTGACTTTGTATCTCTTATCCCACTTTCCTCCCCTGTGAATTGAGAATAATATTACTTCTATTTACTTTTTCAGAAATAGTGTGAATCCAAGGAGATAAAGTATGTGGATGGAACTTTGCAACTTAGAAACCAGTGAGCCTATGACAGGTATTATGATCTCCTGTTATAATCTACATACACAACACAAATTGAACATATGAAAGGATTTTTTTCTGCCATTCTGCCATCCGAAATATTGATTAGATGTCTAGAATGAAGACGTGCTTGAGAACTATTTCTGGCTTGTATTTTCTCGACAAAACCACAGTTGTCTACTTTACCTCATAGACACTATTACCACCTGTTACATTTACTTCTAGAGTCTAGCTTAATGGTTTCTCCGAAGAAAAAGACCTGGAAGTGGATTCTGAGTTCATTTTAAGCAGAATCTAACTTGCTTTTCTTTACAAAATACAAATTCCATTTAGTTGTTAGTTTATTCTTTCAAGAAAGGATGTTTAATCTAATTGGCCCTTTTAGAGTTAAGATTCTTTCCCCAGAGGGCAGAGCAGCCCTTGCTTAATCTTTAGTCCACCAGTTGCACAAAATCATAAAATCGCAGTAGTACAGCTGCTCTGAGGCCTTTTATGACCCTTAAAGGGAAGTCATCTCTATACAATAGTGATAATAACAGTATCATCTAACAGCTGAATACTGCTTTAGTTTACTGTGCACTGTAGCTTCGATGTGGTGTCTCTGCCAAAACTGATGTTGAAATTTGTTTCCCAGTGTGGCAGTGTTGGGAGGTGGGGCCTAGATGGAGGTTTCTGGGTCATGGGGACAGGATCCTCATGAATAAATTAGTACGCTCCCGTGGAGGAGTTCTCCCTTGCCAGAGAATGGATTAGTTTTTGAGAGCAGGTTGTTAAAGACTCTGGCTTCCTCTGTTTCTCTCTCTTGAGATGTCATCTCTGGACATGCCCACTCCCCTTCTACTTTCTGCCCTGAGCAGAAGCAGTCAGAGGCCCTCCCAAAAGCCAATCAGATGCTGGCATCATGCTTCTTGTATTAGGTTGGTGCAAAAGTAATTGCAGTTTTTGCCATTGAAAGTAATGGCCGTGCAACCCTCCAAGTGTGAAGTGACAGCCTTGTGTGTGATCTTTCTGACTTCCCCAAGTTTGCATTTTTGACATTAAAGTTTACTTTTTAATTTTAAAAAATAATAATAATCCCAGCCAGGTGCGCTGGCTCACGCCTGCAATCCCAGCACTTCGGGAGGCTGAGGCGGGTGGATCACCTGAGGTCAGGAGTTCAAGACCAGCCTGGCCAACATGGTGAAACCCCATCTCTACTAAAACTACAAAAATTAGCTGGGCATGATGGTGCATGCCGGTAATCCCAGCTACTTGGGAGGCTGAGGCACGAGAATCACTTGAACCAGAGAGGCGGAGGTTGCAGTGAGCCGAGATTGCGCCACTGCACTCCAGCCTGAGTGACAGAGTGAGACTCCATCTAAAAAAAAAAAAAAAATCTTAGGTAACCCTGATGGTCTCTGGTCTATCTCATCTCTAAATTTTATTAACTTCTTTATTAGCTTGAGTTTCCATTCATTCTATCTCATCTACCTGTACCTACAGGATATTGAGCAGGGGAAGAAAACATGGGTAAGAATGGATGGGCAGATGTTACGGGCGAAGGTAGATACTGTGAGATAGAATGGGAAGGGGGAAGGTCAGGCTGAAATGATCATTTGGACAGCAGAGGATGCTGGGAAGAGGACGGCAGAAGATGGAACAGCAATCCACATGATGCAGGACAAACATGATAGAAGGAGATATCAGAGTATTGATTAGCAGAGACTTCACTGAAGCAAACAGTATAGGCAGAGCGGCTGGTGGTGTTGTTACAGTGCTTCTCAGGGTACCATGATGGACCTAGGGCTGCAATTTTTAGATAAAACAATCTCTTCAGTATGAACATTAGTCACTCTTAAAGCACCTATTCCTTTACTGATCCATTTCTTGTATGCCAGTAGTTCTATGCAGAAACACTCCTCCAACTTCAAATACATTTGCAGATGTTGCTGTGTAAACATATCTTTTATTATATACACACCTCTGTTCATACTTCAACCTTTCATTTGGCTGTAAAAGAGTCAAATGATCCTAGGCTCCATGACAAGGCTATTCCCAGTAATGTTCTCCTGGGTAAATGCTAAGCCATTGACAAGTGCTCTCCGGATGCCTCTGTATGGTGGGCTGTGCATCCCCTGAATAGTTGTGTGGTTTAGATTAGATCTCCCCAGTTTGTTGATGAGAATGTCAGGTAGGACAGAATCAAAGGCTTACAGAAGTCTAGAGAGATTACATCTATTGCATCCTTTTTATCTACGAGGCCTGTCACTCTATCATAGAAGGAAATTAAATTGGTCTGGCATGATTTGTTCCTCTAAAAGCCATGTTGGTTGCTACCCAGTCTGTTATGTTCTTCTGGGTGATTGCAAATTGATCATTTTGTTGATTTATCTTTGTAACTTCCTTGGCACTGTGTTTTAGGCTGACCAATATTTCTTTTCCTTTCTTTCAAAGATTGACATTGTATTTGCTTTATTTCCTCTTCTTTAGGGATTTTTCCTGATGTGCATGCCTTTTTTATTTCTTTATTATAATTGCTTGAGGTCTGATGCTATGTTCCAAAAATTCATTTGCATATTTTTTATAATCTGTTATTTGATTAATTTTCAAAAATTGGCTTATTTTAGCCTGTTTTCATTCATTTCCTCTACCCCTCTATTTAGTCACTTAGTCAACATTTACTGAGAACCTAGGAGCTGGGAAAACAATGATCAGATAAACAATGAATTAATAAGTCTCTTGTGAAACTAATAGTTAAGTGTGGGAGACATACAAATTAAAGAGATGACTATGATACAGTGTTGAAAGGACTGTAATGGGGTGAGTAAGATGGAACACCTAGAACAGGAATTTACCCCAATCTTGAGGACATCAGGGAAGGCTTCCCAGAGGAGTTGATGTGTAAACTGAGTTTTCTTGGCTAAGTACAAGTTAGCAGAAGCCAGATATGGAAAGTGCTGGAGAGAGAGGGCGAGACAGAAAGTAAGGCGTTTCAAGCAGAGAGAACAGCATCAACAAAGGTATAGCTGTGAGAGTGACATGCGTTAGGGGAGAGCACGGCAGTTCAGCAGGACTAGAGACAGACTTCTTACGTCAGACACTGGATAGGCAGGCCTGTAATAGAGCTGGAGAATATGGCAGCGGGTGCTCATGAAGTTCTTCAATGCCAACAAAATAAGTGTAGGCTTCTTCTTGAATGCATAGGAGGCATTCAAACCTCATTCAGTGAATTTTTTCTTTAGTACCTATCATTTTAATGAGATAGATTACCTTAAGGATCAGAAGATACAAAGAAATTTAGGATATATTCTTAACCCCAAAGTGCCTTGCAAACCACTCAAGGAGTGAGAACTTACAGACATAAAACAATTGAATTGCAATATAAGTATTTTGGCTAAAGCCCAAATAAGTCTTTCAGAGAAGCGTGTCTGGGAGTTCAGAGAGACCAATCTTTGAGGTTGGGTTTATCTATGTTATTTAAATTAACAATGAAGTAAGAAACATCTCAGGGTTTAATCACTTGGATAGAATCAAAACAACATACACTCAAATTATAAATGACCCCATATTCCAATGATTGTTCACTACCAGCCACAAACTTTGTTTGCCAATAATCTTAATCCTCATTGCCATGGCAATTACTTTAAAAAATGAAGGCAAGTGAAAAAATGCTACTGCTTTTTTTTTTTTTTTAAATGACACATTAAATAGCTCAAACCAACCCCCTGGCTGAGAAAAATTAGACTAGCTGGAAAAATATTCTAAAAAGTCTGTTTGAATATGTTGAAGAGATGACAAATTAGAGATAAATTACTAAACCAGGACCTTGAGGAGGATGGATGTTTAGGGCAATAACTAGAGTATTTGGGGGCTTTCCTTTAACCCTGATGTTTTCTTCTCTTCCCTTCCAAGTATGGAGAGATTGAGTGGTGCTTTTGACCATCTTTTAGTGCTAAGGCAACAGGTATTGGTTAGCAGGACTCGCTGAAGCTATAGGTATGAGTGAACCGCTCTTACTTTCGTTGAGACTCTGAGAGTTGTGTCCTAAGAATACGAATAAACAAAGAGTAGGCCTTACAACTAGAAAAGCGCAGCTTTTTACCATTGCAACCCTTAATATTAGAGTAAGGGTTTCCTGCAGTATTAATGCTTCACATGAAAATTCACATGAAAATGAACTCACATGAAAATTCTAGAGTTGAAATAAAGTAGTTGAAAATGTGTATACATGGTTTTAATAACAAGTTAGATTTAGGTTAAATAGAAGATAAGATGCAGCTAAAGAAAGATTAAAAAGGTTATGAATCAAGAAGCCCTATGAACTCCAAGCAGTGTGACTGAAAAGAAAACCACACCTAAGTACATTATAAAAAATCTTACCACCAGAAGCCAGAAGGGGGAAAAAAGGCATATTGCTTTTAAAGGAGTAATAATGGGCTAATGACTGACTTCTCAATAGAAAAGAAAGTCAGAAGACGATAGAATAATATATTTAAATTGCTGAAGAAAAAAAAAAAAACCCTGACAATTCAGACTTTTATACCTAGTGAAATTATCCTTTAGGAATGAAACATATTTTGAGACAAAAATGATAATAATTCATTATTTGTTGACCAGCAGTAATGAAAATACTAAACGTTTTTCTCTAATTAGGTAGAAATTGACTCTAGAGTGAGGTAAGAAATTAAGGAAGAAACAGAGAGAAAACAAGGGAGCCAATGGGAGTATATATTCAACATTGGCTGATTGAAATAATAGTTATGCCTTATGAGTATTAAAATGTATGTGGAAATCAATTACATGATAGCAATGTCATTTAAGTTGGGGAGGTGATAAAGTTTTCCGGCCATTGCATTGTCTAGAAAGAATTGTAAAAGTATCAATTATGTTAGACTTTGAAAAGTCAACCATGCATAGTAGAATGTTTAATGTAACCAACAGAAGATGTGTAAAAGACAGTATATCTTGGTGAACTTGAAAACACAGCAATGGAAATGATCAAAAATAAAACACAGAGATAAAGCTGAAAAAGAAAGCATAAAGGATCAATAGTCAGTGGGACAGTTAAAAGAGGCTAATATACACACAATCAGAGTCTCTTATGAAGGAGAAGAGAGTGGGGGAAAACTATGTGAAATATAAAAGTAGAAAATTTTTCTAATTTGATAAAAACTATAAACAGAAACTCAAGAAATGTAAGAAATCCTAATTATGAGAAACATTAAGAAAACAACCCCTAATCATATCACATTCAAGTTGCTGGAAACCACTGATAAAGAGAAAATCTTAAAAGTGATAGGAGGAAAAAATATATAATTACAAAGAATCTATGATAAGAATGATGACAAATTTCTGCTTAGAAACAATCCAAGTGAGAAGACAGTGGAGCAACGTCTTCAAATTAATAAAAATCTTCCATTTTAGAATTCCACATTCAGCAAAATTATACTTCAAAAACAAAGGCAAAATTAAGTTTTCTTCCAGACATAGAAAATCTGTAAGACTTTAATACTATTTGGTGAATGCTAAAGGTAATACTTCAAGCAAAAGGAAAATGATACCAGTCAAAACTCTGGATCTGTATTACACACACACACACACACACACACACACACACACACACACACACATATACACACACACACACACCCAAATAGCAACAGAAATGATAACTATGAGGATAAATTTAAAAATATTTTTCCTATTATTTTAATGTCTTTAAAATATAATTGAGCAAGGAAGAAATAAAAATGTGTTGTATGGTTGATAGCATATATAGAAGTAAAACAAATGGCAACAACAGTAAAAAGGGTACAAAGAAACAAGAAAGAGGACGCTTGTAATGTTCTTGTATTTTAAAGGCAGTAGTATAATATTACTTGAAATTAGACTGTGATAAGCTGAAGAGCCATGCTATACACTGTAGGGCAATCACAAAAATAAAACATCAAAGAATTTTAGCTAATTAGTCAACAAAGATAATAAAATTGAAGAATTAAGAAGTATTCAATCTAAAAGAAGGCAGGCTGAGCATAGTGGCTCACACCTGTAATCCCAGAACTTTGGGAAGCTGAGGCAGGAGGACTGTTTGAGGTCAGGAGTTCAAGACTAGCCTGGGCTATATAACAAGACTCCATCTCAACAAAAAGATCAAAAATTAGCTGGGTGGTGGCATGTGCCCGTAATTTAAGCTACTTGGGAGGCTGAGGTGGGAGGATTACTTAAACCCGAGAATTTGAGGTGAGCTGTGATCATGTCACTGCACTCCAGCCTGGGCGTCTCCATCTCAAAAAAAAAAAAAAAAAAAATTAGCCGGGTATGGTGGTGCATGCCTGTAATCTCAGCTACTTGGGAGGCTGAGTCAGGAGAATTGCTTAAACCTGGGAGGTGGAGGTTGCAGTGAGCCAAGTGCACATCATTGCACTCCAACCTGGGCAACAAAGCTAGACTCCATCTCAAAAACAAAAACCAAAAATCAAAAAAAGGCAAAAGAAAAAAAAAAGAAAGAAAAAGAGAACAAAGAATAGATTATACAAGTAGAAAACAAATCAAAAACCAGGAGACTTAATCCTCCCATAGCAATAACCACATGAAATGTAAATGTTATAAATACCCCAATTAAAAGGCAGTGACTATTAAGTAAGAGTTTAAAAAGCAAGACTCAACTATATTCTGCCTATGTGAAGCCAACTTTTAATATAAAAACACAAATAAGTTAAAAGTAAAATAATGGAAAAAATTCAACATTAACATTAGTCAGAAGAAAATGAAAATGATGATATTAATATCAGAAAAAACAAAATCCAGAAAAGACTAAAGATTTAAAGAATAGTTTTATAATGACATAAGGATCAATTTATGAAGATATAACATTATAAACATTTTTGAACCTATTGAAACTGCTTCAAACTATATAAAGTACAAATAAATAAACCTGTAAAAATAAATAGATAAGTTCATAAATTTTATTTAGATATATCAATTATTGGTAGAATAAGTGGAAAAAATGAATAAAATTGAAGACTTTAATAGTACTACCAATCCACTTTCACAGTCAACCAATCTACTTTATATTTATATAAAGTCGACTATATTTCTACAGTCAACTAATCAACCTAATGACATTTTCAGAAAACTCCATCAAATAACAAGAGAATACACATTTTTTTTTTCCAAGGGGCCTAGAACATATTTACCAAATAGATCATATGCTGGGAATAAACACACTTTTAAAAGTGTACAAGGATTGCAGTCATACAAAGTATATTTTCTGACAGCATTGAAACTAAAATGAACAGAAAGATCTTTGGAAAATTCTCAAATATTAAGAAACCAAAGAATACACTCCTAAATTGCTCTTGGGTCAAATAGAAAATCAAAAAGGAAATAGAAAAAACATTGAATTTAATTAAAATGACAACACAAGATACAAAAATTTGTGGGATGCTACCAAAGCATAATTTAGAGGGAAATTTATAGCACTGAGCAACACACTAGAAAAGAGGAAAGATCACAGATCAGTGACCTTAGCTTCTAAATTAAGAAACTAGAAAAGGAAAAGGAAAAAAACTTAAAGTAAGCTCAAAATAAAAAATAAATCAATGAAACAAAAAAAAAAAAAAAAAAGAAAAAAGCAATAGAGAAAAATGAATAAAACCAAATGCTGGTCCTTTGAGAAGATTAATAACACTTATATAAACCTCTATTTGTACTGATTAGGAAATAAAGAGAGAAGACACAAAATATCAATATAATGAATAACAAAAGTGACATCTCTTTAGGTTCTACATACATTAAAAGAAAAATAAGAAAACCTTATGAAACATTAATTTTGACCTCTTAGATGAAAGAAACAAGTCCTTGCAAAACATAAACTACCAAAGTTCACTAATAAAGATATAATCTCTATAGGCCTTTATTTGTTAAATAAATTTATTTTGTGGTTAAAAAATCTTCACCTTTAAAAATCCTATGGACAACATCATGTTTAGTGGTAAAACACTGATTTTGTTTCCCCCAAAGATTAAGAACAAGGCAAAGACTTCCACTCTTAACACCTTGATTCAACATCGTAATGGAGGTTCTAGTCAATGCAATAGGCAAGAAAAGGGAAAAGCATTCCTTTGGTAGAGAGAAACAGAGAGGACGCCAGTAACTGTTCTTATAAGGGCACTAATTTTATTGGATCAGGATGCCACCTGCATGACCTCATTTAACGTTAATTACCTGCAAATATAGTCACATTTGAAGTTAGAGTTTCAGCACATAAATTTGGTGGGGTTTGGGGAGAGACACAATTTAGTCCATAGCACCTAGGGTTAGACAAAATGTATTAGCTACAATGCCAAGAACATGATATATTAAAAAAAGAATAAGCCATAAACTATCAAGGATCTAGAACCAGAAATCCCACTTGACCCAGCAATTCCATTACCCTGTATATACCCAAAGGATTATAAATCATTCTACTGTAAAGACACATGCACACGTAGGTTTGTTGAGGCACTGTTCACAATAGCAAGGACTTGCAACCAACCCAGATGCCTATCAATGATAGACTGGATAAAGAAAATGTGGCACATATACACCATGGAATACTATGCAGCCATGAAAAAGGATGAGTTCATGTCCTTTGCAGGGAAATGGATGAAGCTGGAAACCATCATTCTCAGCAAGGTAACACAAAAACAGAAAACCAAACACGGCATGTTCTCCCTCATAAGTGGGAGAGGAACAATGGGAACACATGGACACAGGGAGGGGAACATCACACAGTAGGGTCTGTCAGGGGATGGGGGGCGAGGGAGGGAAAGCATTAGGAGAAATACCTAACGTAGATGAGGGGTTGATGGGTGCAGCAAGCCACCACGGCACATGGATACCTAGGTAACAAACCTGCACGTTCTGCATATGTATCCCAGAACTTGAAGTATAATTAAAAAAAAAAAATTTAAAAAAAGGAAAAAAACAAGCCACAGATTGGAAAAGGAGATTTTTCAAATCATGTTTCTGACAAAAGACTTATATTTAGAATATATAAAAAAACTATCAAAATTCAATAATAAGAAACTAAAGCATCCAATAAAACAAAATAGGCAAATGACTTGAACAGCTATTTCACCAAAGAAGATATACAGATGGGAAATTAAAAAAAGGAAAGGATGCTCCACATTATTAATTATTAGAGAATTGGAAAGTAAAGCCTCAATTATTAATAGATACAACTCCACTGATTAGACCTATTACAGTATCTAAAATCGGCTAGGTACAGTAGATCATGCCTGTAATCCCAGCAAACTCAAAGCTGAGGCAGGAGGATTGTTGAGCCCAGGAGTTTAAGACCATCCCTAGAGACAGGGATTCCTAGTTAGGTGTGGTGGTGCACACCTGTGATCCCAACTACTCAGGAGACTGAAGTAGGAGGATCACTTGGGCCTGGGAGGTTGAGGCTGCAGTGAGCCATGATTATACCACTGTACTCCAGCCTGGATGACAGACAGACATCTGTCTCAAAAATAAATGAATAAAAGAAGACAGTGCATGAACTCGAATCAGTGAAAACCCTGGTGCACTGCTTGTGGAAATACAAAAGGATAATAATATGCAAAAACAGTTTGATGATGTTTTTAAAAAGTTAAACATATACCTATCGTGTACTCTAGCCATTCCACTTACAGGTGTTTATACATGAACAAATTAAATCATATGTCCAAAGAAAGACTGTCCACAAATGTTCATAGCAGCTTTATCTGTAATACTGTCAAACTGGAAACAACTCAAATGCATATCAACAGATAATGGATAGTGAAATTGTGATACATCCAGACAACAGAATACCCCTTAATGACAAAATGAGCAATCTTTAACACGTGCAATAGCATGGAAGAATCTCAAAATAATTATGATGAGTGAAAGAAGTCAGACAAAAATGTACATACTGTATGACTCCATTCATAATAGAATTCTAGAAAATGAAAGCTAATCTGTAGTTCAAAAAGCAATTCAGTACTTGACTGGGAGCAGAGGGTCATGGGGAAAGGTTGGAGGGTTACAAAAGGTCACAAGGAAACTTTTGGGTGTGATGGATGTGTTCACTATCTTGATTTTGTGATGGTCTCTTGGGTGTATATGTATGTCAATACTAATCAAATTGTACATTTTAAATATGTGTACTTTACTGTATGTAAAATACACTTTAATAAAACTATTAAAAGTCAATATATGAGAAATGGAATATAAAATTTTAAAAATATACAGTTTACAATAGCATTAAATAACATGAAATATATCAAAGTAAGTTTGATCAAATATGTGAAAGTTCTCACTGGAAACTTTAAAAAATCTATTGAGAAAAATTAAAGATACAATACATAGTGGGACATATCAAAAGATGTCAAAAATGTCAACTGTCTCCAATTTTAATCAAACCACAAACTCTGTGTTTGTGAGTATGTGTGTGTGTGTGACAGAGAGAGAGAGAGAGAGAGAGAGAGAGAGAGAGAGAGGGAGAGACAGAGAGATTCTAAATGGATTGTAAAAATAAAAGAAAGATCAAGAATTGAACTATCTGAAGAAGTGCCAGATGGGAGAATTTGC